>NW_026266529.1:12500-20000 GCF_025860055.1 Xyrauchen texanus
GAGGAAAAAATGATCGTTATCGCCTTCAAAAGGAAACCAGAAGCTCATGGAGAACGTCTGAATGACCCAAGAATCAGTTCCACATAATGTCACAGCACTTCCAAAAATCACAAACCAGAATGTGCTGATGAGATTTCTGAGGATCTGAGGTCATGCATCACTTTCCAGACATTTCTCAGTTTCCTCTCAATAAATGATCCTGTTCCTTGAACTTCACTTATAATGGGAGTCAAGTGGGATTTATGTGTGAAACAGGATCATTTCCCACATTTATAAGACAAATATTTCACAAGACAGTTTGTGAGTTTTATGTTCACTTTGTAAAGATCCGTTTACATTTTAAAAGTACATTTAGACATTTATCAGATTATTTTATCCAAAGTGACTCAAAGTAATAAAAGTGCTTCATCCTGACAGAATCAGAAGAATCAGAATGAGCTTTATTATATTCTCATGTGCACGCGCTCAGGTGCAGTTAATGAATATGAGATACAGAAGATAAGACACACTGTGAGATCACACAATAGAACTGAGAGGAATTGAAATAGAAATAAATAAAGTGCTCGGTGAAGGGTTTGTCTCACAGTCATCACTGTAACATGATTTAAGCTATTTAAAAAAACTACTAACTTCTAATTACATATTCTACAGTGTAATTACATTACTGTAATTGCATTACTTATTACTAATTACTTTCTAAAACCCGAATCAATCTCAACCAGATAAAAATACAAGGAAACTTTTCTTTTAATTCTTTCATATAAATCATATAAAATCAATTAAATTATTCAGGATCTGGCCACAGAATTTAAAACATATATTTTAACATTAGACCAGAAATATGCAAATGAGTGGCGCTCATATTCTGCTTAATTTCATCATGCATATAATCACGTGTGTAGCTTTCATCGGCCGATACGATCAATATTTACTCATTTACATTTCACTTTTGAGTTGCATAATTACAGGAACAATAATCAGAACTATTATGAACTTAATTATTAGTAAGAACCTTAATACATCATATTGATGCAATTAAAAATATATATAATAAATTAAATTAAGAGATATGATGCAATAAACATTATTATTAGACACTTTTTAGTCATGTTGCTATTTCCCCAAATATCGGACCTTTCATTAATAACACTCTCCTTTGGCTGGTGAAACACAAGTGATGTTCTGGTTAACAGATGTCCTATAGATTTGGGGATGGTACATTCACATGGAGGTTAAAGAACAGACAAGCGCAGAAGAGAAACTTCTTGTTCAAGAACCATTTCTGAGATTGTAGCTTCTGACACTTCTCCTGTCGTCCTAAAGTCCTTATATCCTGCGATGAGAGAATGTTGCATTTCTATAGTGTTTTCTGTCCAGTACAGTAGACTCAGAGCGCTTTACACAGTGAACGGGACTCTCCTCAACCCCCACCAGTGTGCAGCATCCTGGATGATTGACAGCAGCCATAGTACGCCAGTACATCACACCAGATATTGGTGGATTTATAGAGGAAATTAATGGATGGGGATTATTAGGAGGCCATGATTGAGAAGGGCCAATGAGGGGAATTTGTCCAGGACACCAGGGTTACACCCCTACTCTTTTTGAGAAGTGTCCTGGGATTTTTAATGACCACAGAGTGTCACAACCTCAGTTTAACATCTCATCCAAAGGACATATACAGTATAGTGTCCCCCATCACTACACTTAGGCAATAGGATCCACACAGGTGAGTTGGTGCATTTGGTGAACACCCCCTGCTGACCTCCCTAACACCTCTTCCAGCAGCAACCTGTTTCCCCATGACATCTCCCATCCAGGCCATGGCCAGGCTCAACCCTGCTTAGCTTCCAGTCTTGAGCTACAGGATGATATATGGCTGCTGCTCGAGAGTCTAAACTATCCGTAATCATATCAAACTATTTATCTGAAATAAAAACACATTTTTATAACCATATTTATTACAGGAATATGATGATTATCTTGCATGTGAGCTATTTTACATACGACAAAATGCAGTTTATTTTATTTGTGATCTGTTCTTATATTCCTGCAGGTTTGATTGGGTGGGCCGGTGCCCTCATGTGCCCTCATGTGGCCACACGCCTGCATTACAAATTCGATTTAAAATTCAATATTGTTTTATATAGAATTGAGCTATAGTCTATACAGTATTTAACGCAATTACATCAGAAGTAACTGTAATTAAATGACTGAAATATTATGAGTAATCCCTTACTTTACTTTTTAATGAAAACTTAATTTAATTACAGTAATTAATTACTTAGTAAAGGAGGGACGAGACGAAATTAATTTTGTGGTAATCAAGATTATGACACAAATACTGCTGATTGAACTTAACTTGAATTGAACCCAGAATATTTCTTTAATATTGCCAGACAAAGTACTTTTACATAAAATTGTAGTTCCTAATTTTTTGTCTTTTTCCCCAAAAAGGTTTATATATATATATATATATATATATATATATATATATATATATATATATATATATATATATATATATATATATATATATATATATTATTATTATTATTATTATTCAAAGTCATTTTTAAAATGAAAGAAATTTGGCTTACAACGATCAAATGTTTTTCTTCTGTATGTGGTTTTTCCCCCAATAAAACTATAAACTGTACTGTGTCCAAACTATCTTTTCTGACGCCGTTATCGTCTGTGGCTGATCTCTGTGACGTAATAACGTACTTACGTGCAATGTCACCCGGCTAACAACTTCCTGCTTCCGGTGTTACAATATATTCAGTTCCATTGGGCGGAGCATATATGAATATACATTCATTAACACGTGTACCAGTGGGCGGAGCATATAAGAATATTAATTAATTATCCTGACATGCGCGTTGAGGTGGAACTAACGCGCCACCTTTTATTGTTTTTTTAAACCGGTTTTAAGTTTCAGAGTCGAATAAATTATGTATGAATTACAATATTCCGATTTTTGTAAACGTTTACAGTTTGTAAAATATGAGTTTTGATTAGTTTTGTGTTATATATTCAATGAAGAAGTTAATATACAGTTAGATAAACTTTATAAAAGTGGTCCACATTGTGCATTAATGTTTTGGTGTGATTATTCTGTGTCACTATTTATTTAATAAACTGTCACTGACTATGGGAGTAATAATGATTCCCCCTAATGAACATGAAATAAAGTGTATTGTCTGTTATTTGACCACGTGTTGCACTTCCGGACATATTTCAAGCATTTAATTAAAGCACGTCTTCATTAATATGTGTGAAAACAGCCAACATTTAATGATCCATGTTGATGAGTTAACTTTTTAACATATCCTCACTTTAGAGTTACACAGATAAAGTCTTTCCAAAACAGGCTTGTGGGTAAATACTACTTTTATTGAACACTAAAATGAACATTTACAGTGACACTACAAAAAAGTACAGAATTGATCGTCACTAGCATTAATAATAATAAATGATTAAATATATGATCCACTGTTATTCTCATGTACGGTGTTCTGTATGTACAATGACAATATCATCCCCTGAACACATCAAAGACATGTTGCACTTCAGATCTTCTCTGTTAAATGTTAATAACGTTACTTTAGTAAAACATGAGGAAGCAGAAACTGTCACAAATGAGTGAGATTCTTATAGGAGAGATAAAGAAAGCTTCAAAAATATATGCAATAAAACGCAAGATTAGTATCCCAGAAAAACTGTTTATTAATCCTTGGCAGACTGTGCAAAATTAAACAGCCCCCATTTTTGCCAGTCTGACCAGTGCCAGTCTGACCAGTGCCAGCAGCTCCATCTGAAAGAGACAATGACATCACATGAGTGTGCATTTACTGAATCAAGATCGTGTCAGGTTAATACATGTTTCAAGTTTGTAAAGCAACCTGAAATTCAAAATGAGTTTTAATATTAGCACAATGAAATGTTGACTTACAGTGTATTATAGGATATCTGCTCCCAAATACAAAGTAAAATCAGTTTTATCTTCTGTAGAAACATGTGCATCACAAATGTAAAGTATCACATACAACATATGATATGTACCAAAATATAACCAAATAAATGTTGTGCTGACCTCATCCAGAATAACACCGTATCATGAAAACAAATAAATATGTTATGCATTTTAAGGTGCAATTTGACATTCCTGCATACATGTGACCCGGATGCACATCTGCTATGAGTTCAGACTCAGAAACTGTAGATTAATGAGAGAAATGTTGTTCTGTGTTATTGGCAGATTTTGAAACTTATACTTGAACTGTATCCAAACAATAATCATTCATGCAAGACTGCATAAAACACAATGACCGATCAAAAGCACTTTTAATAAAACCATCTAATTGTTGAAATGTAAACATTTAACTTTGTCAACACTTTTTATTACCGTTTCGAAATAATCCTTCATACAAGTTGAATCATGTCGGCGATTTCAGTTCCACCTCAACGCGCATGTCAGGATAGTTCATGAATATTCGCGTATGCTCCGCCCACTGAAGATAATTAATGGATATTCATGTTTGTTCCGCCCACAGGAACTGAATATATTGTAACACTGGCTGTTTTGAGGTAAGCTGCATTCATCGATTAATCTTCGGTATTTTAATTAAAATCTATAATTTAGTGCATAAAGATTCATTGATATAATCATTTTTGTGCACATGATTGTATTTAAACCCGTTCTGCGCGAGCCGTCGAGTCGCGTGCGTTTAATCGCTGTGTCATCAGGCGATTTCCGGGACACGCGAGCTTTATTGAGCTGATTTTATATTTAATATATTAAACTTCAGACATCACTGACAGACGCCATCAGTGGAGTGACGTAACCTACTGTTATTAATACTGTTATTATCAGTGTTATTGATTGAATATTGATAGGAGATAGTGATGCTGTGATCAGATTCGATCGTGTGTGTGTGTGTGCGCGCGTCTGTGTGTGTGTCTGTATATTTGTGTGTGTGTGTGTGTGTGTGTGTGTGTGTGTGTGTGCGCGCGTGCGCGTCTGTGTGTGTTCACAGGTGTCTTCATGGATCAGTCAGTGCTGCAGGAGATAATAAAGATGTCCTGGTTTCTGCTGCTGATGTTTGGGTGTGTTCGTGCTTCTGAATTCACGTTCGAGCTGCCGGATAACGCCAAACAGTGTTTCTATGAGGACGTTATTATCGGCACTAAATGCACTCTTGAGTTCCAGGTAACGATCCATCAGAACTGTGATTGTGATCAGGTCATTAAGCTGTGGTTTGATGACGTGACTGTTTGTGCAGGTGGTGACTGGAGGTCATTATGATGTGGACTGTCGTCTGGAGGATGCTGATGGAACAGTTCTGTATAAAGAGATGAAGAAACAGTACGACAGCTTTACGTTCACCGCAGCGAGAAACGGCACTTATAAGTTCTGCTTCAGCAACGAGTTCTCCACCTTTACACACAAGACCGTGTATTTTGACTTTCAAGTCGGTGACGACCCTCCACTTTTCCCCAATGAGAACAGAGTTACTGCTTTAACACAGGTGATTCATTCTTACACTCATGACGTATTCGATCACTGTTAAACTACCTCTGTTTGTTCTGAGCGACCCGTCCAGCCCGACACAACAGCACTGACTCGAGCAATGCCGGAGCACAGCTGACTCTGTTTCCTGTGTTAAACTGATCTCACTGTGTTTCAGATGGAATCCGCATGCGTCTCCATTCATGAGGCTTTGAAGTCCATCATCGACTATCAGACGCATTTCCGTCTGCGTGAAACTCAAGGCCGCAGTCGAGCAGAAGATGTGAACACCCGAGTGGCGTTCTGGTCCACCGGCGAGGCCCTCATCCTGTTAGTGGTCAGTATCAGTCAGGTGCTGCTTCTGAGGAGCTTCTTCTCAGACAAGAAAACCACCACGACTCGTGTTGGGTCGTAACATCGCTCGTCTCACACGGTCACATCTCCAAGGGGTTTAGAAGGAAGTCGTTTAAACCACACCTTGACCTTGCTTCCTTTAGTCATGTGTGTGAACTGAGATCTCCATTATATGTTCAGGAAATTCTTCATTTATTTTGTTGGTGTGTGTTGGATTTTTACTCAGAAATGTAAGTAAACAGTAATGGATGTATAGACACACTGTTGTTGTTTGAACATTGTATCATCACTGGTAATGATTATAATATGATTATAATATTGGACTTGAAGCTTTAGTTCGGTCTAAATAGATCCACTATTGGTTTATCTGTGTTGTGATGTCATAGTCATAGTTCTCCTCATGACGTTGCTGTAATTGCTGTTTTATATGAGCTGTTTTTTTAATAGCTGTGCATTGCTTTCTTTACCTGTCTTTGGGGTAATAAATGTGTGGAACGCCTCACAGCGTCTTCAATATATACTGAAAACTGACAATGTTTTATTCACTTTAATATATTTGATCCAGTGCTCTGATGAATCTTTAAATGGTGCTTAAAACACGTGTGTGTCGATACATCTGATCAATGTCCATTAAAAGACCCAAACATTGCTTTATTTATAGATCTGGTCGGTGTTTTATGAGCTGGTTTTGCTTTGATATCTTTAGAGTGTCATTAGTGTACTGAAGTAATTTCAGTAAAATAATCATTTTAAACGCTCTGATCTGTTTTATGTATTTTGCTTTCCATAATTCTAGAAACATCACTTAAAGAAATGAACTCTCAGTTCAAGTGTTTAATGTGAGTTTAAACTTTTCTCTTAAGTAAATTATTTTAATCTGGACATCACAATTATATTTTCCAGCCGTTAAAATAAATGTTTTCTGAACACAATTGTGTGTCATGAAGAATAAATCAGAAATCCAGAGAGTTTCTGGAAACACTGTGAAGTTTCTGTATATTAATTAACATGAACTAACAATGAGTAATAATTTTACACCTCTTATTAATCTAATGTTAATGGCAATATTATCATTATTTTATAATTAAGATAAACTAACATTATTATGAACTAACGTTGAATTAAAATGTCAGAAATCATCATTAAGATTATAAATACAGTAAAATGTTGTTCGTTATATCTAATTAATTAATTATGTTAATAATAAATGTAACACTTATAAAGAGTGCATTATGAATGTGTTTCCATAGTTACAAGTCATGTTTATTAGTGTAGCACTTTCACACACACATAGTTTCAAAGCAGCTTTACAGAAGATAAAACTGTAATATCTATAAAGTCTAGAAGTCACCATTGTGTAATTTGATTAAATATGATAATTTATTGCGTATAAAATAAGTAATTAAATAATAATTGTATTTATAACCCCAGTGAGCAGCTGAAAGTGACTGTGGCGAGGAACACAAAACTCCATAAGATGTTATCTGACTATCCCCACCCTAACCCTAAACCAGACTCACTGTGGGGGCCAGTTCCCCTCTGACTAACCCCACCCTAACCCTAAACCAGACTCACTGTGGGGGCCAGTTCCCCTCTGACTAACCCCACCCTAACCCTAAACCAGACTCACTGTG
>NW_026266530.1:0-25000 GCF_025860055.1 Xyrauchen texanus
ACATACTCACAAACACCAGTCACATGCACACAAACACCAGTCACATGCACACAAACACCAGTCACATACACACAAACACCAGACACATACACACTAACACCAGTCACATACACACAAACACCAGTCACATACACACAAACACCAGTCACATACACACAAACACCAGTCACATACTCACAAACACCAGTCACATACACACAAACACCAGTCACATACACACAAACACCAGTCACATACACACAAACACCAGTCACATGCTCACAAACACCAGTCACATACTCACAAACACCAGACACATACACACTAACACCAGTCACATACACACAAACACCAGTCACATACACACAAACACCAGTCACATGCTCACAAACACCAGTCACATACACACAAACACCAGTCACATACACACAAACACCAGTCACATGCTCACAAACACCAGTCACATGCTCACAAACACCAGTCACATACTCACAAACACCAGTCACATACACACAAACACCAGTCACATACACACAAACACCAGTCACATACACACAAACACCAGTCACATACACACAAACACCAGTCACATACTCACAAACACCAGTCACATGCACACAAACACCAGTCACATACTCACAAACACCAGTCACATACTCACAAACACCAGTCACATACTCACAAACACCAGTCACATACACACAAACACCAGTCACATACTCACAAACACCAGTCACATACACACAAACACCAGACACATACACACTAACACCAGTCACATACACACAAACACCAGTCACATACTCACAAACACCAGTCACATACACACAAACACCAGTCACATACACACAAACACCAGTCACATGCTCACAAACACCAGTCACATACTCACAAACACCAGTCACATACTCACAAACACCAGTCACATACACACAAACACCAGTCACATACTCACAAACACCAGTCACATACACACAAACACCAGTCACATACACACAAACACCAGTCACATACACACAAACACCAGTCACATACACACAAACACCAGTCACATACACACAAACACCAGTCACATACTCACAAACACCAGTCACATACACACAAACACCAGTCACATACACACAAACACCAGTCACATACTCACAAACACCAGTCACATACACACAAACACCAGTCACATACTCACAAACACCAGTCACATACACACAAACACCAGTCACATACACACAAACACCAGTCACATACTCACAAACACCAGTCACATACACACAAACACCAGTCACATACACACAAACACCAGTCACATACTCACAAACACCAGTCACATACACACAAACACCAGTCACATACACACAAACACCAGTCACATACTCACAAACACCAGTCACATACACACAAACACCAGTCACATACACACAAACACCAGTCACATGCTCACAAACACCAGTCACATGCTCACAAACACCAGTCACATGCTCACAAACACCAGTCACATACTCACAAACACCAGTCACATGCTCACAAACACCAGTCACATGCTCACAAACACCAGTCACATACACACAAACACCAGTCACATACACACAAACACCAGTCACATACACACAAACACCAGTCACATACTCACAAACACCAGTCACATGCTCACAAACACCAGTCACATACACACAAACACCAGTCACATACACACAAACACCAGTCACATACTCACAAACACTCAATACTCAACTATTGTGTTTTTCATATATTGAAAGAAAAACATAAATGATGCTGGAATCGAAATGACTAAATACGACGTTTACATTTATTCATTTGGCAGATGCTTTTATCCAAAGCGACTTACAAAAGAGTGAATCATCGTAAGGAGACAGTGGTACGAAAAGTGACATATTACAAAGTTTCATTAGCATCAGAATAGTATTCAAAACAGATTAAAGTGCAACAAGAATTATTATTATTTATTTGTATTTATTTTTTTAGTGACTGGTTAGGTGCTCTTGGGAAAGATGTTTTTAGCCGTTTTTTGAAGACAGCGAG
Source organism: Xyrauchen texanus (assembly GCF_025860055.1). NCBI lineage: Eukaryota > Metazoa > Chordata > Actinopteri > Cypriniformes > Catostomidae > Xyrauchen > Xyrauchen texanus. The sequence continues at coordinate 2,017 of NW_026266530.1, forward strand.
TGAGTCCGCTTCACGGCATCAACCGGCAGCCAGTGGCGACACGAGGAGGGGTGTAACGTGCTCTCTTAGGTTCATTAAAGACCAGACGTGCTGCTGCATTCTGGGTCATTTGGAGAGGTCTAATAGCACATGCAGGAAGGCCTGCAATGAGAGCGTTACAGTAGTCCAGTCTAGTTATGACAAGGGACTGAACGAGCAGTTGTGTGGCATGTACAGAGAGGAAGGGTCTTATCTTCCTGATATTGTAGAATCTACATGATCTTGCAGTCTTTGAGATGTTGTGGATCAATGTTTACTGAGTAATCATTATTTTAAGATAGAGATGAGTAGGTCTATTACTAAAATCAGTAATTAAAAGAGAAAAATTGAGTTACTAAAAAAGTAGAGTTTCATCATCTTTGTCATTTGGACCCAGAACTTTACAGATGTGCATTTCACAAACACTAGATATAATATTCCTCAAACTGATGATTATTCTTTGGAAAATGATTATGTGAATAAATAAAAGGTAAATTTCTACTTGTAACATTAATTGTCCTTCCAGAGCTGTGTTCTGTTGGACAGGAAATGTCACACCATGTTTCGCACATTTGCTTTGCCACTATTGAATATAATTGGTCAAATGTAAAAATGTTCATATTGAGTCACATGGAGAGCCCCGTATCTCTGGGATTAAACCACATTGAGCCTTAAACATTAATATAAATAAGGAAAGTTTATTCTGAACCAAACTAAAAGTATATTAAGATATCTTTAATACTTCTGGAGTTCTAAACTCTCTAACTTTGGAAAAACAACAGAAAAGGTTGTTCTCCCCATCATTGGTCTATAATGCAACAAGGGGAGCAGAACTGATTTATTCATATTAAAATAAACTCGTGACCCCGCTCTACGGTAATGTTTTAACCTGAAGTGTTCTTCAAAATCATGAGTGAGGGAAATGATCATGGGTGACATTTAATGTTTGACTTTCATATTTTTTTATCTTCAGAAAATATATATAAAAAATAACCCATTTCAGCGGAGGACGTTTGTGAAATTTGGTTGATTTGACGGAATAACCCTTCTGCATTTGAAACCCTTCGTATGAAGTTCTCCCATTATTGCAGCACAAAACACAGATTACACCCCTCCTGCCCTGCTGACCACGTTACCCCAGCTGGGGTTAAAGGTCAAGTACAGGTGCTGGTTGCACCAGCTGTGCATAAATGGGCACTAAGTCACAATTTACGCACTACTAAATATTTGAGTGTTGGACCATTAAAGTTGTGTATGACGTAACCCGCCGTATAAACTGAATATTTACATGAATGGATGGCAAGAGATGGCAGCCAGATGACAGTACATGAGATTATCATTGATAATGAAGATAATGAACTGCAAAATCGGCGACGAGTTTTACGAGACCGACAACATCCTTTGGATATTTTGTCGGTTTGTGACAGTGAAGTTGAGTTTGCTTTCAAGGACGGTTTTGTCACTTTATATCCCTCAATTAAAATGATCATTTCTGCGTGACTGAAATTGTTCTTTTGTCCTCCGTGTGTTGCTATGAAAGACATTTTAAATTAAATGTGTAATGTGTCACTTTTTAGATTGACAGTTCACGCAAGGCAGCAGCTTGTAATGATGCGCGCGGTTCCTGTTTACACATTTGAAGGCTGCTGATTGGATCACAAAACAAATACGTCATTCTGTGCGACTATACATCACTTTACGGAGAGTTTACGACCTATTAGTCAAGTTCTGCCTTAATTAAGCTCTGACTTTGTTACAAACGATCTAGTAGTTACTAACATTAGTGTGAGCTTTACGTCCATCCTTACGTGAGCATGCACAGATGGTGACCCGACCGAGAGCAGACGCCTGTGGTGGACTGATGTTCTGATGATGCTGAACACACACACACACACACACACACACACACACACTCACACACACACACTCATCTCTGCTGAAGTCTTGTCACGATCGTGAGGAATCTTTAGTGTATTTGATCAAGAGTTTAACTCGCTGTATGATTGTGTCATATTTAATGATCATATAAAGTTCTTCTGAATCTTGAATGAATCTGTTCATATCTTTCATCACTCTTTAATGTAGCAATACAAATGCAGTGTTTCTAAGAGCATGATTAGTTTAATGGATTTATTGTTTGTTATTCAGTCGTATGACAGTGGAATCGGTCAAGGAGCCGGACTGGAGTCTCACGGTGAGTTACTCAGAACATCTCCTGATGATTTTACACACATTCATGAAGGATTTTCTGTTGATTATTGTTAATAAATCTGTTCTTAAGGAATAATCCATTTCTAAATGAATTGTTTTGTGTGTGTTTTACCCTGAAATTCATTCTGCTGGTGTTTCATGAAGTGTGTCAGAACAACAGAAGTGTTGTTGTGTGTGTGTGTGTGTGTGTCTGTGTGAGTGTGTGAGTCAGATTGTGTGCGCAAGAAACACTCAAAAGATCTGAATGTTACACACAACAAACACAAACAGACACACACACAGACACTCTCACATACAGACACTCACACACATACAGACTCACACACACAGACACTCTCACATACAGACACTCACACACATACAGACACACATACAGACTTACACACACACACACATAGACTCACACGCTCACACACACACAAACACACATACAGACTCTCACACACACACATACAGACTCACACGCTCACACACACACAAACACACATACAGACTCTCACACACACACATACAGACTCACACGCTCACACACACACACACACACACATACAGACTCTCACACACACACATACAGACTCACACGCTCACACACACACACAAACACACATACAGACTCACACGCTCACACACACACACACACACACATACAGACTCTCACACACACACATACAGACTCACACGCTCACACACACACACAAACACACATACAGACTCACACGCTCACACACAAACACACATACAGACTCACACGCTCACACACAAACACACATACAGACTCACACGCTCACACACACACACACACACACATACAGACTCTCACACACACACATACAGACTCACACGCTCACACACACACACAAACACACATACAGACTCACACGCTCACACACAAACACACATACAGACTCACACGCTCACACACAAACACACATACAGACTCACACGCTCACACACACACACACACACATACAGACTCACACGCTCACACACACACACACACACACACAAACACACATACAGACTCACACGCTCACACACAAACACACATACAGACTCACACGCTCACACACACACACACACATACAGACTCACACGCTCACACACACAAACACACATACAGACTCACACGCTCACACACACACGCTCACACACAAACACACATACAGACTCACACGCTCACACACACACACACACACATACAGACTCACATGCTCACACACACACACACACAGACTCACACGCTCACACACACACACAAACACACATACAGACTCACACGCTCACACACAAACACACATACAGACTCACACGCTCACACACACACACACACATACAGACTCACACGCTCACACACACACACACACACACAGACTCACACACTCACACACACACGCTCACACACAAACACACATACAGACTCACACGCTCACACACACACACACACATACAGACTCACACGCTCACACACACACACATACAGACTCACACGCTCACACACACACACACACAGACTCACACGCTCACACACACACACAAACACACATACAGACTCACACACACAAACACACATACAGACTCACACGCTCACACACAAACACACATACAGACTCACACGCTCACACACACACACAAACACACATACAGACTCACACGCTCACACACACACACACACAAACACACATACAGACTCACACGCTCACACACACACAAAAACACACATACAGACTCTCACACACACACACACACACTGCTGCTTATGCAGTGTTCATTTAAACTGTCTCGTTGGTTCTTTTCTTTCAGGTGGTTCCACGTTTTGTGCTGTTGCGTCTCTGTGCATGATGGGAAAGCTGCAGGATGTTTTGAGCGAGCGCGAGCTGAAGCGTATCCGCCGCTGGTGTATCCTCCGACAACAGAGCGGCTTCCAAGGCCGGCCAAACAAACCCGTCGACACGTGTTATTCATTTTGGGTCGGTGCCACACTGGAGGTATCGGTGCCCGTCCCAACACTCACGAGTGCCCGCATGAATTCAGTGTCACACATCAACTCATTTAACATCATGTGTTCATCTGCAGTGTCAGATTCAGTCAAAGCTGTTTATTGATGCCCATCAGAAAGTGTTGAGATCTGTCATTAAATATGGGATTCTACTGAAAGGATTGTTTTGATCACTGATTGTACAGAAATAAATCATTCATTGTTAAAAATCTTTAGGATGTTGGACAGTAACACTGTTGTGTCCCGCAGCTGTTAGACGTGTTCCAGTACTCAAACTTTGACAAGAACCGGAATTACATTCTGTCCACGCAGGACCGTTTGGTGGGCGGTTTCGCCAAGTGGCCCGACAGTCACCCGGGTGAGATCACAGTCCGATCAGAGCGTCGAAGCTCTTCTGTTGTGTAACGTTACACACGAGCGCTTCATGTGTAATTCATGACGTGTGTGAAATCACCTCATGTTACTGGAACAGTTTCCATCGTGACTTTATGATCAATAATCACTGACTTTATTATTATTAATATTATTATAGACTTTTGTCTTTATTTGGGATGGGACAGTTTAAGGGGGAGACATATGTTGTACAGAGTTTCACTGGTGACATCATGACGTCTTAAAAGGGGTCAACGTGAATTATTAATCCTCTTTTAAAGGCACAGTAACTGCTCTCTCTGTTTCGAATGATGGTGTGTGTGTGTGTGTGCGTCTGCGTGCGTCTGTGTGTGTCTGTATGTGTGTGTCTGTCTGTCTGTGTGTGTGTGTCTGTCTGTGTGAGTGTGTGCGTGTCTGTGTGCGTGCGTCTGTGTGCGTGTCTGTGTGCGTGAGTCTGTGAGTGTCTGTGTGAGTGCGTGCGTGTGTCTGTGCGTGTGTCTGTGCGTGTGTGTCTGTGCGTGTGTGTCTGTGCGTGCGTGCCTGTGTGCGTGTCTGTGTGTGTGTGTCTGTGTGTGTGAGTCTGTGAGTGTCTGTCTGTGTGAGTGCGTGCGTGTGTGTCTGTGCGTGTGTGTCTGTGCGTGTGTGTCTGTGTGTGCGTGCCTGTGTGCGTGTCTGTGTGTGTGTCTGTCTGTGTTTCTGTGTGTGTCTGTCTGTGTGAGTGTGTGCGTGTCTGTGTGTGTGAGTCTGTGAGTGTCTGTCTGTGTGTGTCTGTGCGTGTGTGTCTGTGCGTGTGTGTCTGTGCGTGTGTGTCTGTGTGTGCGTGCCTGTGTGCGTGTGTCTGTGTGTGTTAGTCTGTGAGTGTCTGTCTGTGTGTGCGTGCCTGTGTGCGTGTCTGTGTGTGTGTCTGTCTGTGTGTGTCTGTGTGTGTCTGTCTGTGTGAGTGTGTGCGTGTCTGTGTGCGTGCGTCTGTGTGCGTGTCTGTGTGAGTGTGTGCGTGTCTGTGTGCGTGAGTCTGTGAGTGTCTGTCTGTGTGAGTGCGTGCGTGTGTGTCTGTGCGTGTGTGTCTGTGTGTGCGTGCCTGTGTGCGTGCCTGTGTGCGTGTCTGTGTGTGTGAGTCTGTGAGTGTCTATCTGTGTGTGCGTGCCTGTGTGTGTATCTGTGTGTGCGTGCCTGTGTGCGTGTCTGTGTGTGTGTCTGTGAGTGTCTGTGTGTGTGTTTCTGTGTGTGTGTGTCTGTGTGAGTGTGTGTGTGTGTGTGTGTCAGCTGCTAGAGTGCTGGACTGTGTGTGTGTGTGTGTGTGTGTGTGTGTGTGTGTGTGTGTGTGTGTGTGCACTTGTCGGCATCTGTCAGTAGCAGGTGTCGGCGAGAGTAACTGACCTACTTCCTCTCTCTCTTCTCTCTCTCGGGTCACTGGCGTCCCCACATCAGACCCTCTTCACACGTACTTCGGCATCTGCGGCTTGTCTCTGATTGGAGAACCCGACCTGCGTAAGGTGCATCCCGCCCTGAACATCAGCGACCGCGCCTTTGACTTCCTGCAGCGGCTGCACACGGTGTGGAGAGACGACAGCACATGACGATCCGTCTGACCTCTGATAGCCCAACATGAGCTTCAGTTTCAGATGTGGAGCTGATGAATAAATGATCGGTTCGGCATCATCAATTATTCATTTATCAGACACAAGATCGTTTCATCTCCAGCATGTTTTGACCACCGTCAGTGTTTCTCCTGCAGGGTTTTTCAGTTGTCTTGTTTCTGCCTTATAAACAGGAAGTCTGTTCCTGATCAATATCCACTAACTGTATATCTTCTGTTTTACGCTTTATATATGATCTTGAATGTGCCTCTGATAACTTTTGGACATTTGTTCTGTTTTATTTTTTACGTCAGTGTCCTGCAGGTTTTCATCTCTTACGACGACGCTGGAATGTTTGTTCAAAGATCAAATGATGAAATTATTTTTTCTATATCAAGTGTAGAGATGAGAAGGACGCCGCTCACATTTTATTTTATAAGTGCTAGCGCTGTAAATTGCGGACGCGAGTGTCATTATATTAAATGCTTTTATCATGTCCATGAAATACACATTTATGACGGTGCTGCTGAGACGGCACATATTTAATAACAATGAAATAAAGGAAGATTTTGAACAGTCAGTTTGTGATTCATTCAAGCTCTCTTAAATTCTTCAGTTTTAGCAGATAGTCCATTTCAACACATCATCATCATCAGGTTTACTGTGTGTGATGAGACCCGATAACTGAACTGACACCAAACTCTTCCTCATGAACATACGTGATCCTCTTCCTCATGAACATACACGATCCTCTTCCTCATGAACATACATGATCCTCTTCCTCATGAACATACACGATCCTCATCCTCATGAACAAACATGATCCTCATGAACATACATGATCCTCTTCCTCATGAACATACACGATCATCTTCCTCATGAACATACACGATCCTCTTCCTCATGAACATACACGATCCTCTTCCTCATGAACATACACGATCATCTTCCTCATGAACATACATGATCCTCATGAACATACATGATCCTCTTCCTCATGAACATACACGATCATCTTCCTCATGAACATACACGATCCTCTTCCTCATGAACATACACGATCCTCTTCCTCATGAACATACATGATCCTCTTCCTCATGAACATACACAATCCTCTTCCTCATGAACATACACAATCCTCTTCCTCATGAACATACATGATCATCATCCTCATGAACATACATGATCCTCTTCCTCATGAACATACATGATCCTCATGAACATACATGATCCTCATCCTCATGAACATACATGATCCCCTTCCTCATGAACATACACGATCCTCTTCCTCATGAACATACACGATCCTCTTCCTCATGAACATACATGATCCTCTTCCTCATGAACATACATGATCCTCATGAACATACATGATCCTCTTCCTCATGAACATACATGATCCTCTTCCTCATGAACATACACGATCCTCTTCCTCATGAACATACATGATCCTCATCCTCATGAACATACATGATCCTCTTCCTCATGAACATACATGATCCTCATCCTCATGAACATACATGATCCTCATGAACATACATGATCCTCTTCCTCATGAACATGCATGATCCTCTTCCTCATGAACATACACGATCATCTTCCTCATGAACATACATGATCATCGTCCTCATGATGTCATGAACATACATGATCCTCTTCCTCATGAACATACATGATCCTCATGAACATACATGATCCTCTTCCTCATTAACATACATGATCCTCATGAACATACATGATCCTCTTCCTCATGAACATACATGATCCTCTTCCTCATGAACATACATGATCCTCATGAACATACATGATCCTCTTCCTCATGAACATACACGATCCTCTTCCTCATGAACATACATGATCCTCTTCCTCATGAACATACACGATCCTCTTCCTCATGAACATACACGATCCTCATCCTCATGAACATACATGATCATCATCCTCATGAGGTCATGAACATACATGATCCTCTTCCTCATGAACATGCATGATCCTCTTCCTCATGAACATACACGATCATCTTCCTCATGAACATACATGATCATCGTCCTCATGATGTCATGAACATACATGATCCTCTTCCTCATGAACATACACAATCCTCTTCCTCATGAACATACATGATCATCATCCTCATGATGTCATGAACATACATGATCCTCTTCCTCATGAACATGCATGATCCTCTTCCTCATGAACATACATGATCCTCGTCCTCATGAACATACATGATCCTCATCCTCATGAACATACATGATCCTCTTCCTCATGAACATACATGATCCTCATCCTCATGAACATACATGATCCTCATCCTCATGAACATACATGATCCTCTTCCTCATGAACATACATGATCCTCATCCTCATGAACATACATGATCCTCATCCTCATGAACATACATGATCCTCTTCCTCATGAACATACATGATCCTCATCCTCATGAACATACACGATCCTCTTCCTCATGAACATACACGATCCTCTTCCTCATGAACATACACGATCCTCTTCCTCATGAACATACACGATCCTCTTCCTCATGAACATGCATGATCCTCTTCCTCATGAACATACACAATCCTCTTCCTCATGAACATACATGATCATCATCCTCATGATGTCATGAACATACATGATCCTCTTCCTCATGAACATGCATGATCCTCTTCCTCATGAACATACATGATCCTCTTCCTCATGAACATACATGATCCTCTTCCTCATGAACATACATGATCCTCTTCCTCATGAACATACATGATCCTCATCCTCATGAACATACATGATCCTCTTCCTCATGAACATACATGATCCTCATCCTCATGAACATACATGATCCTCATCCTCATGAACATACATGATCCTCTTCCTCATGAACATACATGATCCTCATCCTCATGAACATACACGATCCTCTTCCTCATGAACATACACAATCCTCTTCCTCATGAACATGCATGATCCTCTTCCTCATGAACATGCATGATCCTCTTCCTCATGAACATGCATGATCCTCTTCCTCATGAACATGCATGATCCTCTTCCTCATGAACATACATGATCCTCTTCCTCATGAACATACACAATCCTCTTCCTCATGAACATGCATGATCCTCTTCCTCATGAACATGCATGATCCTCTTCCTCATGAACATGCATGATCCTCTTCCTCATGAACATGCATGGTCCTCTTCCTCATGAACATGCATGATCCTCTTCCTCATGAACATACATGATCCTCATCCTCATGAACATACATGATCCTCATCCTCATGAACATACATGATCCTCTTCCTCATGAACATGCATGATCCTCTTCCTCATGAACATGCATGATCCTCTTCCTCATGAACATGCATGATCCTCTTCCTCATGAACATGCATGATCCTCTTCCTCATGAACATGGATGATCCTCTTCTGTGTTCAGGGAACATCCTGATATATCTGTGCATTATCTCTGCAACAATTGACACATTTTTAGCAGTTACTTTTGTTTGTTTTTGTTTACTGAGAAGAATAGATGTGTTATTGAATTATTGACCTTCACTAATATTGCTGTTTTAATGATAACGTGCTGTTAAAATAAATATAGAAATATTTTATGTTAATTAGCTTCTGTGTTATTGAAGTTATGAGTCAATATCAATATTAAATATTGATTGAAAATACTTTACATCATCTCTTTAATCACCTGTTTATTTCAATCTGTATGTGATTGAGTGAACTAGTTTTTACTTTTATAAATGCTAATCATATGCAATTAAAGAAACTGTTCTTAGCATCATCAACTCTTTGATGCATGAAGGTCAAAGTTCATCAGTCATTGTGGTTTGGATGTGACGTCACACTCTGAATGTTGAAAGGGCTTGTAAAGATCTGTAATGAAATTCAGGAATCAGAAGTTTAAAGTAACATCTGTTAGCTGGAGGACAAACACGTCAAGCACAGATGAGGTTTGTGTCATTTCTCTGTTCTGAGATCAGCCCTAGAGTAAATGTGTTTACTTTGAGTATTGCTATAATTAACATCAAAACTAAAGCACATATGAAGTGAGAGAACATGTGAGATGTTCAGTGATGCAGAAGCTGCTTCTGTTTAACACATGGTAAAAATACAAAGATTTCCCAGCTGTGAAATTCTAGAAGATTCTGATTAGTTAAATGGTCTTGAATTGTGGTGCAGTATTTATTTTGATTATATCTATGTAGGCTACTGTCGACACAAATAACGCATTAATTGATTATTGTGCAGAAGCTACAAATCATATTCTTCTGTTTTCAGAGTATATATGCATTATATATAGATATATATATATACATACAGTGTGTTTGTGTGCATGTAAAAATACATGTGTAGTTTTAAATCCATTAACCTAACCCTATTTATTGTTCACATGATGAAAGTTTTATTTCATGACATGCACACAAAGAACTGCAGCTCCACCGAGGCAGAGTGGGCGGAGATTCACCGCATTTTACAGTGAGACCACGCCCATATACACAGAGTGGACGGAGATTCACGTCATCCTGGAGTTTCATGTAATTTCTCTTTAAAACAGCGAGTGATCAGTGACTCATGAACTCTGGACTGAATGTCTGCGAGCGGATGAAACCGATAAATCCATAGAGACCGAACAGACCTGATCATCCGGTTCGATTATCAGAATAAGGATGTCGGACTCGGAGGATTTGTCCGAGTTTGCGAGTCTCGTGGAGCGCATTGAGAGAGGCGAGGTGAGACTATAATGAGATTTATTCATATGTGACGGGGATATGAAACAGATGATGTTCAGATGATCGTTATGTGGATCAAATACAAGCTGAATCATGTTGTGCAGAATAACCGGCTGTAATATTAATAATGATGATGATTCACTCCGTATTGTCGGTGTCTCGCCCGGGGCGTCACGAGGAAATATTCCTGCATCCTGTTCTGGATATCTCGATACAAATGCCCTTATTCCTCACGTCACGTTGATTCAGCTCATTTATCACATTTAATCAGTGAACCCTTTATTAAATAAGATTCACACGCGTGTTATTGATTCTCTGGAGAGCTGTAATGAATGTAGTGTTGGGCCGATTCGGCATCGATATAAATAATTAAATCAAATGAAATGCAGCAATGTAACGTTATTTCAGTGGCCACGCCCTCTTATTTAAATACGCTTGTAACGCCGTTAGGGTTACTATAGTGACGGACAGTGACTCCGCCTCCACCCGGCGTGTTGCTCCTCTCGCGCATTATTAACGTCGCGTTGTTCGAGTCGTTTTTAACTCTGTGAATCTCGGATTTCTTTGAATTACGGTCATTTGTTTGTCGTTTATTCTCTTCATGATGTCCAGACGAACTTCACTACTAGTAAGTTCATGAATTGATCCAATATTGTTTTATCTCATGAATAATTAATGCTCCACTTGTTGTTTGCTGAGTCTGTGAAATTGAACTAATTGTTTTTCAGTTTTATTGTATTTATTGTTATATATAAATGCGGTTAATATAGACATTACGACGTTAATTCTTGTAACAGTAAGTTTTAAAACGGATAATCCTTCTTTAACGCTTGAAATAGAAAGCCGAAAGTGAACAATGGGAGTTACTTCCCCAAAATGTGTCGGATCCGAATGCAAATGTGTTGTGAAGTCAAACTACAATCTATAAACCATTTATCAAAGTTCATCTTTATTTGTGCTGGACTCATTAGACGAATTCTTTGATAGATCTTGATGAAACTGAATTAAGCCTGAAATGTTTGAATGAACACGATAAACGCATTTCTGGGAAACAACTGCGCCAATCCTGTTCCCCCCAATTATTTTAATAATCTCAGTTTGGTCATGACCAGGTTTGGGGAGTAACGGAAAACATGTAACGGGATTACGTATTTAAAATATATAAGTAACTGTATTCCACTGCAGTTACAATTTAAATAATTGGTAATTAGAATAGTTACATTCAAAAAGTATTTTGATTACTGAAGAGATTACTTACATTTTATTGTCATTCGTTTCATTTTTAATATTTGGTCCTTTCAGATGGAAAACATTTGTACATATAAATTATCCAAATAATAAACCTTGTGTAAATTGTTAGCTTTATGCTAAGCTAAAATGCTATTTCTAGCCATTTTACATGCACATGTGACCAGACTCCATCATATTTATTATCAAGAAAATTCACTTTGGTTCAAATTCTTTTTTTCTAGTACGATCTTTGATATTAGGGCAAAAGTCATATTCTTGATGATGATTTTTTTATTATTTTCCTGTAAAAATATCTAAACATATCCTTAAAACAAGATCAGTTTGATTAATCTTGTTTTAGAAGCAACACTGCGTAAGATATTTAGTTTTTTCAGAGAATGTATTTTTAACGTGTGTATTTTGAGTTTTTAGAGTCGAAACAAGTGAAAAACTGGTGCTGAAGTAATCCAAAGTATTTGGATTACATTACTGACCTTGAGTAACCTAACGGAATACATTACAAATTACATTTTACAGCATGTAATCTGTAGTGGAATACATGTGAAAAGTAATCCTCCCAACCCTGGTAATGACCATAGTCAATGAAAGACCACAACTGAACTTACCCTGTTGTTGTTGTTGTTCAGCTGCCGATGAGGAACATCGAGCGAGAGTTGATCTGTCCCATCTGTAAAGAGCTGTTCACTCATCCGCTCATCTTGCCCTGTCAACACAGTGTCTGTCACAAATGTGTCAAAGATGTTCTCCTGCCCAATCACGAGGACTCGTTCAGCACAGATGCCGGGTCGGAGTGCTCGAACCCGGCCAGTCCTCGCTCCAGAGTTCCCTCTCCCAGTCTGGAGAAGCTGGACCGACTGGTGCAATCAGGTAAACATGACAATATGTCTTTTATGTGTCAATAACAAACGAAAATCAACATTCATGTCAGTGTTTGCATTGATGCATCTTCCTGGACCTCCATCCAAAAGATCTGTTCCGTATGTACCGTTAGTTTATTAACTATAACCGGGTTTATTCCGGCCCATTTAACCTCAAATCTCCACAAACGAAGGAACAGTTTTGTTTAGATAATGTTATGCCTTTATGAGGGTTTGTAATGGGTTTGATAGCTCTATATTATATTATGTGTGTTCACTAGGCTCTTGGTTTCAGCCCCAGTTACTTCCTAAAATGTTTTGTAATCCGCTGCAAATTAAACAAACTCTTCCATGTTTCGTAGTTAAAAGCATTTCCTAGTATTTCGGTCTTCCGCTGCAGAAATGTGCTGCTGTGTCATGTTTGTGTACTCATTGGTTGTGAATCAGGTTTCACTCCACTTCTGTTCACTTTGAATCATTGTCGTGTTGTTTCACTTTTGTCTTTGTTGCTTGCAGCTTCACTGAGAAGGTCGTTTGGAGGGAGAGGTAGATGTGGGTTAAATCATTTAATTAGTTCTAGTGAGTTCTGTGTCTCTAGAATCCCTGTAATTACACAATCTCTTCTCTCAAAACCAGTTTCCTGGACTGCCTTAAACCCTTTCTCTGAGTCTACTGAGCATATTGATCATTCGTATCACTGCAGTGCGTCCAGAGACTCTTAGTGACACCGTGAGAACAAACGTGTTTAAATAACAGCAGATGTTTCGGGAATCCAAGAGCGCTCGCTGAGAGAAGGTCATCTTTGAGAAAATATTGAGACATGTTGATGATGCAGATATTTGTCTTTAAAGGGAAAGAGAGCTTGACAACAGGTAGTAGATATCTGAGTGAATGGAGCAGTTGGGTTGAATATGCTCAGTAGTCGTTGTCAGATCAAGTGATGAGTAAACCCGCTGTACCCGCTGTACCCTTCTGTGTCAAACGCTTCTCAACACTAATCAAATACTGAGTCTAAAGTCCTGACAGTTGATGTGGTTTTGTCGGGGACGGGGGGTCTCTGCCTGAATGCTGATTGGCCGCTTTCTGGTCTGAGCGTTTATTTCTTTCCCTGCCGCTCTTGAGTGTCAATGCGGCGGCCGCAGGTCCCAGCATGCCGTGCTGCGAGTGCCAGCAGCCCCTCCCCTCCCCGAGCAGTGCCGCTCGCTCACAGTCTAAGTACACGCTTTATTTTAATCATACACTCATTACCTGATCTGAAGCCGAGTGCTCGCTCAGATCTCACCTGCGAGATGTTCCCCTCCATCTGCTGTAATCCATCCGCATGTGGCGCCGCGTCACACGCTCCATCTGTGCTGCATGTGTGTGTCACTGCTGCATCGTACTGTGTGTTCTTGTGTCTGTCTTTGCTGTTTGCTTGTATATGATCAGTGATGTCACTCTAAAATGGGTTTCCTGCTTGTGTAGTAGCGAGAGGTCGCGACACTGACCTGGACAAACTTCATCCTGCTGTAGTCGTGCTGATGAAACAGACTTATTCATGTAATCTGAAGTCCTCCTGGGGTTTTTTGGTCATTAAAGTTGAAGTGTGTAACTTTTTTGGTTTTATAATACTTTCTCTTATCCCAGCTTAATATTTAGAGGCAACAAGTTAAACATTCATAGGTTGATTTTCAGCACTGTAGCTCCGTCCAAATGGCGCATGTACTGTATTTGATGAAGGACACACTTCTCGCCCCTTAATGAAGTACGTTCTTTGGGTATGCATGTGAGCAGAATGAATAGATTGTGAATGTACTTCATCTGGGGCCGTGGTCTCTGCTTTTGTTAAATAAGCACAATACAGTAGGGCTGCAACTAACGATTATTTTGATCATCGATTAATCGTTGCAATGATCAGATTAATATCAGCTCTTAACTGATTATTCTGCTTGTGTCTCGACTTAAAAGGTTGTGTTAAACGTGCTTACTAACAATAAAGAGGACAATCATCATTTATAAATGCCTCTAAATGACATTTACTGAATTAAAGGAAACACTTTTTATTAAGTTTAATTCAGTAAAGAATTTCACTGCAAAAATCCTTTTATCAAGTGTTTTTGTCTTGTTTTCCATTTGAAATTGTCTAAAAATCCTTCAAGTATTTACTTGAAAAGCAACATATAAGATATTTAGACTTGCTTTAAGTAATGTATCTTCAACATAAGTGTATTTTTTCATATAGTTATACTTCTGCGAGTGCAGTAAAGAAAAAAATATACATATATTCATGATCTATTCTCTAAAAGCATGTGTAAACAATAGTATGCAAGTGTAAACACCATGGGAAACAGGTGGACGAGTATCTAGATCCACAGCAAAATGAGTCCTATATGGACATCACCTGAAAGGAAGAAGCCGCTGCTCTAAAACCACCATAAAAAGCCAGAATACAGTTTGCAAGTGCACATGGGGACAAAGATCTGACTTCTGGAGAAATGTCCTCTGGTCTGATGAAACAAATATTGAACTGTTTGGCCATAATGACCATTGTTATGTTTGGAGGAATACGGGTGAGGCTTACGGCTGAAGAACACCAATATATAAGTACATTTAAAAAAAAAAAATTACGAAAAACTTAGTTCGGTCATACAAATGCATTTGTGCATTGAGCTTTATTACACGACTGATCAGAACCTGCCTTTGCTGGTTCAAACCAAAGACCAAAAAATGGAGAGAGAGAGAGAGAGAGAGAGATCACCTGTTGCCACACCCAAGCAGAGACACTGTCAGCTTTCTGAAGATCAGCTTTCTCAGTGGAAAAATAGCCTACCTATTTCACGGTATCCGGTGCGCAAGAGTCAATCACTATAGAAACCGCAATGTCCTCTGCCATTTTAAACAGCACATCCTCTCCCATGTGGAAACTCCAGAAAGGGGTAAGTGACGAGTTGTGTAATTTATCAGTCTGTTGTTTCGGAGTGGTGGTGGCATAGTGGGCTAAAGCACATAACTGGTAATCAGAAGGTTGCTGGTTCGATCCCCACAGTCACCACCATTGTGTCCTTGAGTAAGACACTTAACTCCAGGTTGCTCCGGGGGGATTGTCCCTGTAATAAGTGCTCTATAAGTCACTTTGGATAAAAGCATCTGACAAATGCATAAATGTAAATGTGTCTCAGCTTTGATGAGCCGTAATGCTGAAGTTGTTATTTCCTAGCTTTATTAGTTTAGTAGTAATATGAGCGATCATGGAGCGCTTTTGTATGTTAACACTGACTGACGTGGATTCACTTCAACCTAACCTCATATAACACACACAAAATATCTTTGCCACCACCTGCTGGCTAACATATGTAATGTCAAAAAGAAAATTAATTTAAAGAGTTGTACACAGCAGCTCTTAACACACATGCACTGCTCTTAAACTTTAGAACGAACACAAGCGGAGTGACACACACACAGTGAAGCGTCTGAGTGCCGATGGTGTCAGACCATCTGTGCTCATGGAATCTGTCTCGTCCAATCAGATTCGAGGACCGGAACTGTGCACTACTCCTGAAATTACGGAAATCTACCCGACCTCCATCCCCTTACAATAATTTGTCTGGCGATCATTACACTTGTCAGAACCCAAAGTTTTATGCGTTTATTCCCCACATTGATGATCTGCCAAAATACAGAGTCTGGGGCAAAATGAAACCCAAGTGCCCACAAAGTCACACACAAAACTCTGAACCTTCAACCAAAATTCCTGGATCTTAACACACCCCCAAAAAACATGGGTTGTGTCTCCATCTTCTGATTGGCATCGCCAGCAGGTGGGTGTGTCTTTTAAGACCAAGTCTATACAATCTAGAGGGGGACCAATAGACCCTAACCCTATCTGAATAGAAGTTGAAGCTCTGCCCCCTAGACACCTGAATTAGGAGGGAGTATAACACTGATGCCTCATCACCTTTCCCAAAAGCAGAAATCACCTCTCCCAGAGTATCTGCTGCTTTAGGGGGGTGTATGCTACTCCCAAAAACAGCACAGAGCAGGTGATGCAGCTGTAAATACCTGAAGAACTGAGATCTGGGGATCCCAAAATGCTGAACCAAATTTTCAAAGGATCTCAACACTCTCATATAGGAGTGTAGTAAATCCCCTCTCAATCCACTCTGATTTTATAAAGATAATAAAAGTTTATTTCTTTAAATTTTGTTATAAGTTTTATTTTAGTGTGAAATTGAGTAAATATAGTGCTAAATAAGATTACATTATTTTTATAGCAATTATATGTTAGTTATTTACTATATTTAATTGTATCGGCCACCCCGCACTCTGGATATCGGTAATTAAAAATATCGGTTGCCCATATCGGTCGATCACTGATATGTTTGTTTGATCAACAGAAGAAGGGGGGCGTATTCGTAAACCTGTAATTTTGCAGTTCTGTTTGGTGCTGGAGAAATTACACACTTCAGCTTGAATACTGATCATCATTTGTGGTGTTTTGAAGTTTCTCTTGTCTAGATCTTTGTCGCTGTTGTGCTGTTTTAACTTTATTTCTGTGACATTCCACTCATGTGTCACCTGTGTGCATCACTAGTGCCTCTCAAAGAGTGATTGTGCGTTCATCCATCCATCCATCTTTTGTTTGACTGGTTTCACATCTGCTGCATTGCTGAATCAGGGTCCATCTCTTCCCCTGGATGGAGGCGTTCTTCCGTCACGCCTCGCGTCACCACCTTCCCGTGTCCGGGCTGCCAGCACGACATCGATCTCGGCGAGCGAGGGATCAGCATGCTCTTCCGCAACTTCACGCTGGAGAGTATCGTGGAGCGCTACCGTCAGGCGGCGCGTGCGGCCGTCGCCATCATGTGCAACATGTGCAAACCGCCCGTTCAGGAGGCCACCAAGAGCTGCATGGACTGCAAGGCCAGTTACTGCAACGAGTGCTTCAAGATGCACCACCCGTGGGGAACACCGAAAGCCCAGCACGAGTACGTGGGACCCACCACCAACTTCAGACCGAAGGTACGAACGCATCAACACAACCCATCTGATCAGGTGTGATGTTCCTGCCCCCAGTCACATGACTCTTGATGTGCAGGTTTTAATGTGTCCTGAACACGAGATGGAGAAAGTCAACATGTACTGTGAGGTGTGTCGACGGCCCGTGTGTCATCTGTGCAAGCTCGGCGGTTCTCACGCCAATCACAAAGTCACATCGATGAGCAGCGCCTACAAGATCCTGAAGGTACATGAGAATAAAATACCAGAGTTTCTGTTAATCGGTGTGACGTGTTCATGCATCTACCTGACCTGAAATCTTATGAATAGGTTTGAAGCGTGACTCTTTCAGAGGTCAATAGAGAATATTTGATTCTGCTGAGTCACACATATTACATGAGCGCAATAATGAGCTGTGACTCATGTAGTTGTGATCATCTCTCTGTTATGATGTAGAAGCTCTATAGCTGCTTACAGAAGCTGTATTGAGTGTCTCAAACTGCCGGAAGTCACGCAGGTCGATTTCTCCACTGTGTTGTAATGGACTCTTGTGCTGTCCACAGGAGAAGCTGTCGAAGAGTATCCATTACTTAATCAGCAAAGAGGACCGAGTGCGGACTCAGATCTCAGAACTGGACGTGTTGATCCATCAAATGGAGGTACATCGCTTGTGAATGTACAGCAGATAATTTACTCTTAGATCAGGGGAATGTAATTTTCCTTGTTAATCACTGTGCTGATGTAGTTTTGGGAATCCCCATCATTGTGGTTGGAGTGTGTGTGCTGGGTCAACAGTCTCACATAAACTTTGATAGTGATATCTTATTTACATCAAGTGTTTCAGAAAGCACAACACAAATAATTCAAGTACATGTAGACTGTCAACCGCTCATCTGCGGAGTGTGACCGATTCCAAGCAGATACGTTCATTTGCCCAATTCACTGAAAGTGAAGCACAGCCGGAGTTATCTGCACGGTTTGATCAGTGGCTCAATGCAGGAATGGGTTACACGTGCTGCATCCATTGCACAATTTTATTTAATATTCTCCATTGAAAATGGACTGCAAAGTACTTGCTGCAGCATGTGAATCATTATAACTTTAATCAAGTCATTTTATTTGTATAGCGCCTTTCACAACACACATCATTTCAAAGCAGCTTATAAGCGTGTAGTCCATCAATAGACCGAGGTGATGCAGGCGGAGATCAGTGAGGTGCATCACAGTTCAACCGGCAGGTCATTTCGGTGAGGTTCAATGCGGTCCATCCTAAATCCAACATTCAGACAGTGGCATATGAAGTATCCCATGTCTTATGGTTGGAGTTGGCATCAGTTCATCCTCCTGAAGTCCATCATAATAGATTGAAGTGATGTTTGGCACCGGCTGCATTTAGTCATCATCATTCAGAGACATGTAGCAGTGGAGTCCAACATGAAGCAGGAATGGTGCTGGATCCAGCCGGTTCTGGTGACCTCAGGATAGGAGTCCCGAGGTTGAGACAGGGAAACAAATAGAATAATACAAGTATAGATGCCATTCAATTTATTGCAGAGTTAGACTTAAACTGAGAGAGTGAGTCTGCATCTCGAACAGTGTTTGGGAGACTATTCCATAGTTTAGGAGACAAATATGAAAAGGATCTTTCTCCTTTTGTGGATTTTGATATTCTATGAACTATTAACAGGCCAGAATTGTGCGATCGTAATGAACGTGATGGAATATAGCGTGACAGAAGATCACTTAATACTGCGGAGACCATTCAAAGCTTTGTATGTAGTTACAGATTATTATAATTAATGTGTAATTTAACAGGTAACAATGTAACGATGATAAAATGGGGCGAATATGATCATATCTCTTGGTTCAGCACTCTGGCTGCTGCATATTTAACCAATTGAAGTTTATTTATTGATCTTGCTGGACATCCTCCCAGTAATGCATTACAATAATCTAGTCTTGAGGTCATGAAGGCATGAATTAGTGTTTCGGCATCAGCAACAGAGACCATGTGCCGTAATTTAGCAATATTTCTGAGGTGGAAGAATGCTGTTCTACAAACATTGGTAATGTGATTATCAAAGGACAGATTGTATCAAATATAACACCTAAGTTCAGACTTAAGAGGTTTGATTTATGTTTAAGTGTTCAGTCACGTTCATGAGCTCTAAGGCAAATATTCATTTATATTTGGTGTGGGATGTTCCTTTTGGGATTTCTGTGTGAAACTCTTTGTATTTTATCATGAACGTATTAAAGAAGCTTCTTGTGATTCAGGATAACGGGCAGCTCGCAGAGAGACACGCAAACGAACACTTTGAACGACTCTTTGAGACTCTTCAAGAGAAACGGAGCGAGATGTTGAGATCCATCGAGCAGTCGAGGAACCTGCGAGTGGAGCGACTGCGGGCACAGGTGGAGGAGTATCAGGGCATGCTGGAGAACAGCGGGTTAGTGGGATACGCACAGGAAGTCCTGAAGGAAACCGATCAGTCCTGCTTCGTTCAGACGGCCAAACTGCTGCACGTCAGGTTTGAGTCCTTCAGTCATGTTTCTGATAAAGCTGCTGTTCCTGTTCGTGCTGGATTAGTGACGGTCAGTGGAAACGGCCACGTGTCTGTAATCAAGAAGCTTTTGTGCTCTGGATTGAGTTTGTAGATTTAAAGCTCAAAGTTCACTGTGTGTTCATGAGGCATGCCAGTGTAATCCTGATAATTGATCTTTATTAGTCCTCAAAGCAGCTTTTGACCTTCAGTTCCCCGGGACACCCCCGTTACTGCTATAATATCATGTTTTATACAGAAATCACTGAGAATGGTTCTCTTGATTGACGGGATGAACTCTGTGGTTTATTGTTCGCAGGATTCAGAAAGCCACCGAGTCCTTGAAGACGTTTCAGCCGGCGGCAAACACGTCGTTTGATGAGTTTGTGTTGGACACGTCGAAGGAAGAGTTTTTACTGAAGGAGCTGAGCTTCAATGGCGGTAAGAATGAACACTTTCACGCTCTTCTCGTGAGATTACAGGATCTTTATCAGAATAATCCACTTACAGACTCAATCTCATTCTGAGTGTCGTGCTGTTGTGTAACTCCTTCATATGTCAATGTGTGAAACCAGTTTAAAATGGGCATTAACATGTTCTCAGGAAATCATTCAATTCTCATATTTCAAATTGTCTATTGGAGAAGGTGTGTGTGTGTGTGTGTGTGTGTGTGTGTGTGTGTGTGTGTGTGTGTGTGTGTGTGTGTGTGTGTGTGTGTGTGTGTGTGTGTGTGTGTGTGTGTGTGTGTGTGTGTGTGTGTGTGTGTGTGTGTGTGTGTGTGTGTGTGTGTGTGTTGAATAATGACTCGCAGCCAGCAAACGGTTAATCAGCGTTGCGATATCCTGAATCGATCGGTGTTGCACATGACTGATGAGAGCGACCCACCTGAATGCTTGAATTTTGGGAGAGATTCCTCTGAAACCTGTTTAGATTCATTTCGATCAGTTCAGTAGTCAGGCTCTGATCAGTGAGTATTTTAGGGCGGTCTCATTCATAAAATCGTTCCAGTGCACTGAAACTGGTTTTTAAGGTGCATTGTGGGATTTTTTAATTTATTTATATTTAAAGGGAGTATTGTTGCGCACTGTTCCCTTGCCAGAAATGTCTTCTGAGGTCTCAAGTCATTAGAAGATGAGCACAAGTATATGATGTGAAAGCCTGATTTTCACTTTAAAAGAGATGTTCTAAAGAGAAGGGGAAACCATCTTAAATATTTAAGTTGCTAAAGGTTGAAAATACGTTACTTTTATGTTTATTTATCTGTTATAATAACACTGTACATTTGAAAATCTTCAATGAAAATGAATGATAGTGTCATTTATACAGCAATATAGTTGATTAATAACAGCTGCGCTTGATGAGGTCTGGGTATCTCAGTGAGTATTGACGCTGACTATCACACCTGGAGTCGCGAGTTTGAATCCAGGGCGTGCTGAGTGACTCCAGTCAGGTCTCCTTAGCAACCAAATTGGCCCTGTTGCTAGGGAGGTTAGAGTCCCATGGGGTAACCTCCTCGTGGTGGTGATTAGTGGTTCTCAATGGGGCGTGTGGTGAGTTGTGTGTGGATCGTGGAGAGTAGCATGAGTCTCCATAGACAAACTGCACTGTAAACAGAATGAAGGATCTGGTTTGGGAAGGTTATTGATCGACACTAATGCCTCTGATGACTGTAATCTGTTGGCTGAATTGTTGATGAGGCAAAACTCTGTTCCATTTCCATCGTTATTATCATAATCGGCTTTAATTCTGCTGAACTTTAAGTATTTCAGTACAACAGATTATTTTTCTTCTGCCATATTTTCTGTTTCTGCATCTCCTCTTTTTAATAGCTTTTAGTAGATGGATCAATAGCTTTTTATTCATGGAGCCGCGTTCCAGGCACAGTGCCCGGGATCCTGGCAGACTAGCTGGCCGTGATGGGCCCTGTTGCCATGGTGACGAGCACAGCTTCATTCTCCGCAGGAGGTCACGTGTTTCTCACAGTGTTTGACCGGTTTAAAGGTCGTTCTTGGAGAAACAATAAGAGAGGCTCAAGAGTTATGGGACATTTAGACTATTTAAAATGATTTGCAGCAGGTGAAACGCTCGAGTCTCTTGAATAAAGATCCTATTATTGTGCTAATGAGATTTAAATGAGATTTATCTGAGGTGGTGTAGAAAACAGACTCCAGAAGAACTACTAAAGCGAGTCCATGTTTGATGGCAGAACCGAAACAAACCGGTTGTATAATGATATAAAATGCTGCTCACAGCTTTAAATGCACTGCAGTTTTTCCTGCGACGCTGCAGATTCAGATCTGGTGCAGCGCTACTGAAATACAGAGATCAGCCACAACATTAAAAGCACCTGCCTAATATTGTGTAGCTTGGTTGGTTGGTTAACTTTATTGTCCATGTTGTGGAAAACTGTCTCTGGCTTCACCAAACAATATATACATATACATTAA
>NW_026266531.1:0-25000 GCF_025860055.1 Xyrauchen texanus
TCGGGAGTCAGTCAGGCCGTAGCTGGATTCAGCCGTGGTTGTCTTCTGCACTTCTGAGCTTCATCAGATACCGGTAAGCAAACTCAAACAAACCCATGTGCTGCAAATGTAGCTTCTAGATTTAAAATGGAAAAAAGTGATTACACCTGGATACAGCTTTAAGTGATAAGCTTTGATGGGACCTGATAACTATGACGGAGTTTTTAATATATATAATTAATACATTTGTATTATTTATTTTCAAAATTTGCACATTAGATTAGATTAGATTCAACTTTATTGTCATTGTGCAAAATACATGTACAGAGCCAATGAAATGCAGTTAGCATCTAACCAGAAGTGCAAATAGCAATATGTATATATAGTATTGGCCTATATATATAAATATGTAAGTATATACAATATGTTTTTTTTGAGTGCAAAGTTATGATGTAGAGAAGCAGAGACCAGCTCAATGCAAATGTCTATAGTACAGTACAAAGGTGCAAATGAAAAAGCATAAACTGAAGGTGCATTGTACAGAATGAGGTATAAGTATGTAAATGTGTAAATATATGTATATGGCCGGTGTCCATAACAGTGCAAGGAGCATCAGGAGGTAGACGTTATGTGCAAGGGAATGTGCGAAAGATTAAATCAATAAATAATTATATATATATATAAATTAATAAAAGAAAAATACAAATATGAAGTCCGGGTGGGATGTAGTGTTCAGCGCTTGAGTTTAGAGTTCAGTAGGCTGACAGCTGAGGGAAAGAAACTGTTCCTGAGTCTGCTGGTGCGACAGCAAAGACTTTTATAGCGTATCCCAGATGGGAGAGGAGTAAACAGACCGTGGTTGGGGTGAGAGTTGTCTTTGATAATCCTTCTCACCCTCCTTAGGCAGCGTTTATCGTGTCATTAATGTAATTAATTACTGTATTACATTTTTCAATTCATAATGTATTATTTGTATAATGTAAAGTTGTGAATTGCATTGTTGTTGATTGCATACTTGCATAGACATATACTGTATACTTACGTCACGTGACATCATGTGTAATTAATTAGAAAACACATCTAACAAATTATTAGAATGTCTGTACACTCCAAAAGAAATTTGAAGATTGATGCATTTAAATTTCACATCAAAATTCCATCTAAATGAATAAGTAGTAGCCTATTTAATAAAAACTAAACGTTTTAAGTTTTGTTAATTTAATTTAGTAAAAAATGACACAATTAAAGTTTATGAAATTTTGCTATGAAACTGAAATGCATAAATCTTTAAAAAAGGCTAGAGTGAAAATATCACATCTTTAAAAGTTATAATGTATATGTATTTATGACAAATGGTCATGGTTTAATCATATTAATACTTTAATATACTTTATTATTTATTTTGATTGATTTACTCATTAATGTAAGCATATCCACTACTTTAAATAAGTTAATGACCTGTTTATTCAAATTAAAGCACTGTTGTAGATCCATTTAAGCCTCAGTCAGTACATGCATAAACCTGCATGCAATCCAATATTTCTCATCCTGTTCCTCACTAGAACCCACCAAGATGTGTGACGACGAAGAGGTTACCGCCCTGGTGTGCGACAACGGTTCAGGCCTGGTCAAAGCTGGCTTTGCCGGTGATGATGCTCCCAGGGCTGTCTTCCCCTCCATCGTTGGTCGCCCCCGTCACCAGGTATACCCAGCAGCCTTTTTTGCTTCACGTTTGTAAATAGCATTCACATTCATAAGCTATAGCCTTTACAACATTTAAAAAATGCTATTTTTCTTCTTACAGGGTGTCATGGTGGGTATGGGTCAGAAGGACTCCTACGTAGGAGATGAAGCTCAGAGCAAGAGAGGTATCCTCACTCTGAAGTACCCCATTGAACACGGCATCATTACCAACTGGGATGATATGGAGAAGATCTGGCACCACACCTTCTACAATGAGCTCCGTGTTGCACCTGAGGAGCACCCAACTCTGCTGACTGAGGCCCCCCTTAACCCCAAGGCTAACCGTGAGAAGATGACCCAGATCATGTTTGAGACCTTCAATGTTCCAGCCATGTATGTGGCCATTCAGGCTGTGCTGTCCCTGTACGCTTCTGGCCGTACCACCGGTGAGACATGGATCATGTTTTTAGATACTTATTTTTACACTTAAATTCACAATATGTGTGTTGTTGAATATCCACTTACAAATAATTAAAATGTTATGGGATATCACTTGCAGCTTTGCACATGCACAAATCTACACAATATGTGCCAAAATATGGAAGCCTTTTCAAACAAGTTGTTCAATATTTAAGGTATTGTGCTGGATTCCGGTGATGGTGTCTCCCACAATGTACCAGTCTATGAGGGTTACGCTCTGCCACATGCTATCATGCGTCTGGATCTGGCTGGTCGCGATCTGACTGACTACCTCATGAAGATCCTTACTGAGCGTGGCTATTCCTTCGTCACAACAGGTAATTCTACTTGCTAGTCATTTCTGTTTTTTTTTTTCATGTTTAAAAAAGATTGGTCTCCCCACTTCATATAATTGCTATACAGATGTGCCTTCTAACTAATATACAGTTTTGAAAAGTTATGTAAAATTAAAAAGAAATATTAAGATTATGTACTATTTTAGTTTTTGAAATTTTCAGTTCCACTTTTCACCCAAATTTGTAAACTAATTATATAATTTGGAAGGAAAAATCATTGATATTGGCATGACACTGATATTGATCAAGGATTCAAAATTTTATATTTTTTACTAGTGATCTCTGACATTTGGACCCCAATGCATATGTTTGAAATTCATCTGGTAGTCAATGTTGTTATGTTACAAACAAATTACTCACTCAATAATCTCTTTATAGCTGAGCGTGAGATTGTCCGTGACATCAAGGAGAAGTTGTGCTATGTGGCTCTGGACTTTGAGAATGAGATGGCCACTGCTGCCTCCTCCTCTTCCCTGGAGAAAAGCTACGAGTTGCCTGATGGCCAGGTCATCACCATTGGTAACGAGCGTTTCCGTTGCCCAGAGACCCTCTTCCAGCCTTCCTTCATTGGTGTGTACAGACAAATATTGTTAGAAAGTATTGTATTTATCCATTCAGTTTTTAGTCTAAGTAATCATGGACCGGTTTCTAAACAGGTATGGAATCTGCTGGAATCCATGAGACCGCCTACAACAGCATCATGAAGTGTGACATTGACATCAGGAAGGACCTGTATGCCAACAATGTCCTGTCAGGTGGTACCACTATGTACCCAGGTATTGCTGACCGTATGCAGAAGGAGATCACTGCCCTGGCCCCTAGCACAATGAAGATCAAGGTAATGCAGCTATATCTTTCAACAACCTCTACTCATTTTCCATTGATTTAACAATAATCACTTCAATAACCTGCTATCTCAAATATCTCTCTCCTCATTTTGACAGATCATTGCCCCACCTGAGCGTAAGTACTCTGTATGGATTGGTGGCTCCATCTTGGCTTCCCTGTCCACCTTCCAGCAGATGTGGATCACCAAGCAGGAATACGATGAGGCAGGCCCCAGCATTGTCCACCGCAAGTGCTTCTAAATCCACCATTGCCATCATCTGCATCTTTCTGTTGTGGAGCCCACAATATATTATTATATATTAATTACATCGGGACAGCTCTGGTACAAGTGCATTTTGTACATATGTGCTACTCGATGAACATGCTGCAAGGATAAACAAAAACAATCAAGACTCAGAAGACCATTATACCATGTTATGTAACATGAGACTGTAATATGTACATAAATAGTAATTAACTTATTAAAGTACATTATTTGGTATTTAGTTTGTGAGTTTTGTGTGGTTTGTTTGTGTAAATACATTGTTTCACTTGACACCAGAGACTATAGTAGGACAAGTAACTTGTCCAACTTAATAAGAAGATCAAGGCAATGCAGTTCACTATCCAACCTATTAAAAATACAGTTTAAATTGTAAAAAAAATGATTCATATGATCGTTTAGCCCTTCCCATGACCCTGAGAGGAGTTAAAGTTGTCTTCAGTTTGTCCCTAAAGGAATGTCCTACATATGCCTCTTCGAGAACCCTGATGGGATTCTGACATTTGATCACCTGCAAAGATGAGAATTATGTAGGGTGGGGTGGAAAAAATATTTCTTTGCAATGACTAAACACCGTTCCTCACCTATACCAATTATTTAAAACATTTAATACATTCTTAAAGTGATATTCCAGGTTCAACACAAGTGATTACCACAAAAAATAATTTCGACTTTTTCTTTAAAAAAATAAAATCAAATATCAAAGTTACAGTGAGCAGTTTCTGGAGGGTTTAAAGGCAGAAATGTGACACTTATAATTTTATAAAAGCACTTACATTAATTCTTCTGTTAAAACTAGTGTATTATTCGAGCTGTAAAGTTGTTTAAATCGTCCTTTTAGGGTTTGTTGACATTACATCGTCATGTAAAATTGGCCATAAATTTAAAAAGGTTAGTAAGTGATTTTATCACACTAAAACCCTTTATACACACATATCCTTATAGCTATACTTTTGAAACATTGAGAATTTTAATGTTTATGGATTGGCCACATTCACTTCCATTGTAAGTGCTTCACTGCAACACAGATTTGTGCTTTTTTTTTTAAGAAAAGGAGCTGCAAGTCTAAATTATATTTGTAAGATCCAGGCTAGATATGTTTATTTGTATCCCAATAAATTAGGCAATAATTACAATTAAGTATTTATAAAATATATATACACTGGCGGCCAAAAGTTTGGAATAATGTACAGATTTAGCTGATTCAGAAGGAAATTGGAACTTCAATTCACCATAGTTGCATTCAGCTGATCACAAAGTATAGTCAGAACAATACTGATGTAAAAAAACAGCACTATCACTATTTGAAAAAAGTATTTTTTGATCAAATCTAGACGGGCTCCATTCCCAGCAGCCATCACTCCAACACCTTATCCTTTAGTAATCATGCCAACTTGCTCATTTGTTACTAGAAAATCACATGCTATTATATCAAACACAGTTGAAAGCTATTTGGTTTGTTAAATTAAGTTTAACATTGTCTTTGTGATTGTTTTTGAGCTGCCACAGTACACAATAGACTGGCATGTCTTAAGGTCAATATCAGGTCAAAAATGGCACAAAAAAAACAAACAGCTTTCTCTAGAAACTCATCAGTCACTCATTGTTTTAAGGAATGAAGGCTATAAGATGCTTGAAATTGCCAAATAACTGAAGATTTCATACAATGATGTACACTACAGTCTTCAAAGGACAACTGGCTCTAACAAGGACAGAAAGAGACGTGGAAGGCCAGATGTACAACTAAACAAGAGGATAAGTACATCAAAGTCTCTAGTTTGAGAAATACATGTCCCACATGTCCTCCTCAGCTGACAGCATCATTGAATTCTAACAGCTCAACGCCAGTTTCATGTACAACAGTAAAGAGAAGACTCAGGGGTGCAGGCCTTATGGGAAGAATTGCAAAGAAAAAGACACTTTTGAAACAGAAAAACAAAAAGAAAAGGTTAGAGTGGGCAAAGAAACACAGACATTGGCAACAGATAATTGGAAAAGAGTGTTATGGATCTTAACCCCATTGAGCTTTTGTGGGATCAGCTAGACTGTAAGGTGCGTGAGAAGTGCCCAACAAGACAGCCACATCTATGGTAACTGCTACAGGAAGTGTGGGGTGAAATGTCACCTGAGGATCTGGACAAACTGACAGCTAGAATGCCAAAGATCTGCAAAGCTGTCATTACTGAACGTGGAGGATTTTTTGATGAGAACTCGTTGAAGTAGTTTAAGAAGTTCTGACATTTTTTTTTTAATTGTAACTGTCCTGACTATATATTGGGATCAGTTGAATGCCACATATGTATTTGGCTAAGTTGTATGTAAACTTCTGACTGAATATATATACACTGTCATTCAAAAGATTGGGGTCAGTTGATTGAAATGATTCTCATGATCTTAAAAACCTTTTGATTGACCTTTTGAAGGTATATGCTTACATGTTTGAAATTAGTTTCGTAGACAAAAATATAATTGTGCCAACATGTTAATTTATTTAATTACTTAACTGAAATTTTATTTAAAAAAAAATAAGTTTTTGAAATGGATGACTTGGACCAAATAATTAAGAAAAGTTCCCCCTATTGATGGAAACTCCTTCATAACTGTTTAAAAAGCATCCCAGGGTGATTAAGAAGCTGTTTGAGAAAATGTCAAGAGTTCATTTCTAAAAATTCTATGCAAAAATATATATTTTTTAGAAACAACACAATTCACATAGTTCAACTTCTGTTCTTCCATACTTTTGATGACTTTACTATTATCCTTATTAACTTTTGACCGGTAGTGTATTTATACAGTGTTGGGGAGTAATGAAATACATGTAACGGGAATACGTATTTAAAATACAAGTAACTGTATTCTAGTACAGTTAAAAATTTAATCATTGGTATTTAGAACAGAGTTACATTCAAAAAGTATTTTGATTACTGAATGTTTTTGTTTTTTCAGATGGAAAACATTTATACATATAAATGATGCGATCCAAAGTGCATTTGAACAGCGGAGAAACAATTTCTTATGATGTGTTACATTCATACGAGCAGACAGAGAAGTAAGTTTGAAGTAAGTTTGGAGCACAAGAAGTAGAAATAAACCTTGTGTAAATTGTCAGCTTTACGCCAAGCTAAAATGTTATTTCTAACCATTTTACATGCACATATATACATTTCAAAAGTAACCCTCCCAAACCTGTGTGCATGTGTGTGTGTATTTATCACTTTGTGGGGACCAAATGTCCCATAAGGATAGTAAATCCCGAACATTTTGATATTGTGGGGACATTTTGTCGGTCCCGATGAGGAAAACAGCTCATAAATCATACTAAATTATGTTTTTTGAAAATGTAAAAATGCAGAACGTTTTCTGTGAGGGTTAGATTTAGAGGTAGGGGATAGAATATATATTTTGTAAAAACCATTATGTCTATTAAGTCCCCATAAAACATGGAAACACAACATGTATGTGTGTGTGAGTCCAGACTTTTAAGTGTCTATACAAAATATCATATTGTTTTTTTTTTGCCTTACCTATTGTTTTATTTTTTGTACAATTTTCAAACATGTTAAAAGTTTAACCGTAGACAACACCTGTTATTCGAGCGATTTCCAACGCCTTTACCACAGGGCGGAGCTAAAGCGAAGTATTCTGCTTTACTACCAAAGCAAGGTTGACGTCTCCGCCATCTGTTTACATTTGCGTCATTGACTAACCAGAAACCCAGTAGCGGTAAGTAAATATCTCCCTTACCTTATCAAAACAAGGCTCAGGTCAGTGTCGGCAAGGTGTCAATCATAATTTCAGACTGCAGTAAGATTGCAATCAGACCCATGGACAGTTGATACATGAACACTTGCTTATAAATACAAGGAGGCGACGTTCTGATCAACAAAGAAATAACAATTTATGCATTTGCAGCATGCGCGCCGCTGTATCAAGTTAAAAATCGTCTCGAGACACCGTCTCGAGTTCTATTCGTTGCGCTGCACGTAGTTTTTTTTTGCAAAAGGACTTGTCCTTTGTGAACGGCACTTATTTATTAATGGCAAGACAGAAAATGTACTATATATGATACTTCACGGTTAAATGTCATCTACTTATTCGCCTGTCGTTGATAGTAAAATGTTTGTTTATTATCGAAATCAGCATACAAATGTATCGTCACCCAATAAACGCTAATAGGTTCAGAGAGCGAGATAACGCCATAGTTTAAGTAGGCGTGTACAGGAGGGGGCGTGTCTATGAAGAGCTGTTCATAGCTGGACAGCGATTGGTTTACTCTTGTGCCCTAGAATTCTGTTGCCATAGAGATTGTTTTCAAATGTCTGGCGCGAGAGGAGGTTAAACTGATTTAGAATTGCTACTATGTAACACATGTCTGTATTCCCGTGCAGCAGGACGACAGTGAAATATGGTGACTAAGCGAATAAGGTCCGAATACATGAAGAAATTTAAGGACCCAAAATGGGAAACGTACGCAAAATGTTATGAGGATTTGTTGAAGTACAGATTGTCAAGACGACTGTTGGAGCAAGCGCACAACCCCTGGTTTTGGGGAGAATGGGGAAGTGACACAGCGTCCAGTGGTAAATCTACTCCTCTTTGTCGGAATAAAGTCGAACCTCTGCAGCCTAATAATGAGACACCAAAGCCAGCAACTGAACCAGAACCACAAGGAGAAGAACAAGACAGAGAAGCTTTGGAAACCAGTAAGTTCAAATCTAAGCTATATGTTTACAAGGGTCTCAATCCGAAGTGACATGAAGATTTAAATAATAAAAATGAAAATGATGTCATCATTTACTCACCCTCATGTTGTTACAAATCTGTATGAGCTTTCTTCTGTGGAACACAAAAGGAAAAGTTAGGCTGACTCAGTCACCATTCACTCACATTGTATGAAAAAGATGACTGAGTCTAACATTCTCCACGGAATAGATCCACAGAAGAGAGAAAGTCAAACGGGTTTAGGCAACTTGAGTAAATGATTACATCATTTTTATTTTTGGGTGAACTATCCCTTTAAGAAATCATATGCACTAAAGATGTGCAACAATAAAGTGCAATAGGTAAATAGAAGTTACATTTTATATTTGAACAAATAATAACATTTGCAGCAGCTGTTATGTCAAAGTTGTCAAAAACTGGCTAAGCAGACCATTTTTGAACCATCATATAAATGAAAAATTACGTATTGTACCTTATTAAAATATTTGTAAAAAAAAAAAAACAAATCCATGCAAACTTGGTGTTTCATCAACAGAACTAGTCACCCAAGATACTGAGCAGAGTCCTCAAGGCGAGAAGGAAGAGAAAAGCAGAGGATGCTCTCCTGCTCACAACCCAGACCTAGAAACTGATACTCATACACCAAATAAGTCAAAGAACAAACAACGCTCCTCACACAAGTACACAAGATCAAAGATCAAACTTTGTGACACCAAAGACACTGACAAAGAAAATCGTCACCCTTTTGCCCTATATGGCTCAGGTGAGAGGCAGACAGATATAGCCTTCAAGAAAACTCATAATGTTGGTCCAGCCACATCAACCTCTGAGGTGAGTATCCTTTCACGGAGCATACTGTGTGTAAATGATAAGATGCTCTTCACCTGTCTGAAAACTACTGCAAAAATTGCTGCTTGAATAAAACATGTTATGGTTTGGTTAATAGTTTAAATGGTTTTTCTAAGTTTAAACGACAATTTTTTTATGCCAAGCAGCTGATTGTTGTGACTTTAAAGGAACACATCACACAAAAATGAAAACAGTGTCATCATTTACACACCCTTATGTTGTTCCAAAGTCATATGACTTTCTTGCTTTGGTGGAACACAATAAGTATATTTGTAAGTAATATCCTGACCATTATATATTTACTAATACAATGAAAGTGAAAGAAGACTTGGTCTGTCAAGTTACAAAATAAATAATAGCATAAAAGTGGTCCAAGTCTCCTGAATTGGTACAATAGCTTGGTGTGAGGAAAATTCAATATTTACTGAAAATCTTACCCACAACTGTAGCTCTCAAATCAAATATGGAGGCATTAAGCATGCATAGAGACATGAAAAGCAACATTGTTTGTCATAATTGTTGTCAAATGGTGTAAATATGCCATATTTGTTGTCTATAAAAGGGGTTTTCAAACTTTATGCCAAGGACCCCTAAATAAGATCTTTCCCTTGTGAGGGACCCCCTTCCTAAAATATAAAGGCAGCTTCAGTATACATTTTATGTAAACCGACCCATTTTATACTCTCTCAGAAAAATGTTTAGGTTACACTTTATTTGAGTGTCCTTGTTACAATGTAATTACACAAGTTAGTATTGAGTAATATTAATTAATAACATGTACTTACTATAGGTTTATGGTTAGGGTTTAGGGTTAGTTGCTTGTAATTATGCATCATTTACGGTTATTACTATTGTCATTACATGTAATATGTGTAACATATTGATACTGTAAAATAAAGTGTTATCAAAAGTGATATTAAGACAATGTTGTTTCCGAAATAAATAATTCACTTTTATTTTTTATTGTGCTGAAGCCAAAACAGATTAAAATAAAATAAAGTACTTTTTTTTATATTAGTTTGTTTTCCACCCAATATTAGAGCATTAGATGAATTAGTGAATATTTAATATTTATATATGTATTTATATTCTTTTTTTTTTTTTTTTTTTTTGCAGTGATTATTGTTCCAAAGCAGCTTTAAAATAGTGCCATTAAACTAGTGAGCAAGCTAAGAACAACACTAGTGATGAACAAATCCCTTTGGAAGATAATACAGTATATACAATATGAATATAAATGATCATACCCATTTAGGAACTTACTGTATTTATGTTGCAAGGAATGAAAAATTAACACAACACTTTTTTCTTTACTGTTATATATTTTATAAAATCCTTTCATTTTCTCCCAAATTTTCTGTGGATCCCCTATCACCACCTTACGGCCCCTTGTTTGAAATCCCCTGGTCTAAATGCCTTTTGAAGTCACTTTCAGAGCGGTAAGATCATCAGTGAATTAAAACATAAATGGACTATATCACACAAGTTGTATGGAACACTTTTAAGATTCTTATAAGGTGCTTTTTTGTTATTTTTAGAGCTTGATAGACCCAACCCCATTCTCCCTCATTATATGAAAAAAGGGCTATCGCAGGTAATTATTTAAAGCTCACCTTTTGTTTTCTAAGGTGAAGAGAAAGTCATTCAGGTTTGGAACAACACAAGTGAGTAAATACATTTCTTAGTAAACTAACCCTTTAAGTATTTTGTGATTCATACAATCTTCCTTCTGTCTAGATCCATGAATCAGCTTTGCGAGCAAAAACCAGACGGGAGTTGGAAAAGCAGATAAAGAGAGTTGACAAACAAAGAGCCAGATCTGCTGACTTAGAAATGAACAGAAGCAAGATTGTCCCCGAGTACAACCCATGGATGACAGAGTACATGCGCTGCTTCTCTGCTAGGTCTCGGTAAAAATGGTTTCAGTAATCCTTTGTGGGAAAAAAATGTCTGTGACTATCAAAATCACTCAGGCTTAAAAACGAATTCCACATGATGACTGCCGAAGGACATGAATATATCCAGCTCTTTTGCACTCTTCCAAAAGGGGTCAAAATTAATTAAACTCCAATTTTAATGCAGGGGTTTTAAAGTGTATTTACAACAACGGACATGTTACATTTACCGGTACATATCAAACATGATATGCCAATCAACTGATGCTGCAGGCAAACTGTCAAACAATCGTATGCCTTGTTGCATGATTTTGTATAAACAAGTCACATAGATGTACAGACCATGAGATTTATTTCTCTTTACAATAAAAGTTAAAGTAAATTATAAACAATTAAATGCTCGGTAATTATCAGACCATTACAGGTATATGTTGTAATTTGATTTATGTATTAATTAAATTGTTTGTGTTTTATTGATCAATATTTAGGGTCAGTGTAAGAAAATCTATTTTGTACTTTCTAGAACTTGGGAAGTGTAAATTTAGTCACAATTATTTAAATGGGCTGCCTCACTGGCAGTCCAACAGTAATACTAATATTTGCTTCCTTTGATTTGAGATATATTATATTTGGTTTGTTGTATGTGTAAGCTCAGGTGCATTTCACAGGGTATTCTAGCTGAACAGTTGTAAATATCATTACAATGTAGAAGTTGGGAAGCTGACACTGGTATCTGAAGCATGTAATAGATACAGCAAAATCATGTTTAAGGTTATGAAGTTCATCATCATGTATAACTTACATTCAGTGTGGTGATTTGGTATTTCATTTAGTGGCACTCAGGTATTTCATTCTGGAGTAAAGATGTAAAAATGACATTCATCTATACAAGGGTATTGAATTAATTTCAACTTGATGTCAGGACTTATGTATTTGGTTCAATATTTTGTAATGGAAGAATGCATGTGTTGTATGAACAAATGTGCAGGTTTTGTTTCCACTTCTTTTCAACTTTGACATTGTTCTGTATGTATTATGTTGACAGTGTTAATTTTACTGTAAGAGTAATGAAGCCATAATGTTCATGAACCACTAATGCATTGAGATGACAAATATTCATTCCAGAATCTTATTTATAATACGTGGAAGCTGGTTTGAATGGTGTTTAGAAAAGGATTACATGCTTAGTCTGCCTGTGAAATTTGATATATGTTTGAATGTGTAACATTTATAGGCGACTGGTGTTATAGTTCCACTACAATAATGGGACTATTGTGATCGGAAACTCTTATAAAGAGGCAATTTGGTAGTTTCTAAATGTGTCAGTTTTCTGTCCTAAACTCTTTTAATAGGCTGTACTGATTAAAAGGAGATATTATTATTGGTTTGTTTAATAGTTGTGAACTGGCTTAACAAAAATAAAGTACAAAAAATATTCAGAGCCAAATTATGGATGGAAAGTACATATGTCTGTATTCAATGAAAGATTGTACATAGTTCACTACATTTTTAAAGGGTTTACCATTAATAAAGCAGTATGCACACTAATGCATATCAACACAAGGCAGATTCAGAGGCATCAACTCATTACAGCATCCTGTTCCTGGACATCAAGATTCTCCTAGCCTGCCAAGGATATTTCCATTCATTACTGGGAAAATTGTGGAAATGGGAAAACCTTAAATATATATAAGCCAGGGGTGAAACTTCTGTTTCAACAGACAAGGATACATCTGTAGTGCCTCCCTTATTAGCCTGCATGGTACAGATTTTAAAAACAACGTTTCATTTTCATTAAGAAAAAAATACTCTCAAACAGGTTTGGAAGTTTGATATTGGTTCACAAACTGTTAAACATATTTACAGATAAACACTGATTTTAAATTCAGGAGCCAGTATTCTCAATAAATTAAACTTTTTGTAATTGCAAAATGCTTTACCAGAATATTCATTACAAAACACTTTCGTAATAGAGAACACTTTGATAAAATTGTGTTACTTCTAATTTTGATTCAAAGTAAACAATTCACGTGATCACTACTACTACACAGAATTAGCTGAATACACACATTTATTTTGTGTGGTGGTCTATGTGGAGATTGTTGGATCAAAAACGAAACTTGCAATTCAATATAGTGTTAAAGGGATAGTTCACCCAAAAATGAAAATTCTCTCATCATTTCCCCACCCTCATGACATCCCAGATGTGTGTTTTTCTTTCTTTCTTCTTCAGAACACAAAGATTTCTAGAAGAATATCTCAGCTCTGTAGGTCCATACAATGCAAGTGAACGGTGATCAGCATTTTAAAGCTCTGAAAAACACAGACAGTCTTAGTGAAAGTAATCCATACAACTCCAGACATTAAAGCAATGTCTTAAAGGACTTGAATATTGATCTGCTTCTCACCCACACCTATCATATCGCTTCGGAAGATAAGGATTTAACCACTGGAGTCGAATTAATTACTTTTGAGGCCTTTATGTGCTTTTTAGAGCTTCAAAGTCGTGGCCACCATTCACTTGCATTGTATGGACCTACAGAGTAGAGATATTCTTCTAAAAATCTTTATTTGTGTTCTGCAAAATAAAGTAAGTCATTTACATCTGGGATTACATGAGGGTGAGGAAATGATGAGATCATTTTCATTTCTGGGTGAACTATTCCTTTAAACATAACCCGTGTCCCATGTCAAATTCATTAAAAAAAAAATAATAATACTTGATATAAAAGGCATAATGGCATAGATAGGCCTTTTGATGCACTGTTTGAGTAGATAAGGGACAATAGGGGATTTAAATTAAAATATATTTTCTCCAAAAAAGAAGATATTGTACTATACAATATAGTTCTGAAAACAATGAATTACTTTAAACCCATTGGTGTCATTCCAACAAACACCTAAGAATTGGACAGCAGCACTAAAAATGCTTCACAATAAGTATATAGCATGTAACACTGTGACTTTAAAGCTGATCATACTAACACTTTATTACAGTGGGATAGGAAAGGAAGTGTGTCAAAAGCCACTTAAAATAGAAAACATGTTGAAGTATGTTTTCCTACAAAACATATTAACATTAAAAAACAACAGAGGGGAAACATCAAAAACACTAAATAAAAGCAAATGATGTGTTGATGTAACAAAGCGCATGATCACTTTCATTGATAAGATTTACAGCTGTGTGCTAAAGAGCAGTAATGCAGTATGCCCAAGCGATATATGTAATGTATGACAATGTTGTAGTACTGCAACCATGAAAACATCCTCCAGTGATAATATAATTTCTTCTCTACATAAGATCTACATATTTAAGTGGGGATGGGCTCAGTGCAGTATTCTCAGGGGCATGGGCCAAGTCTTTTAACTACCCTCTGGGTTTTGGGTACTGCAGATGTCTTTGCCTGGGCCCAAGGGGACAGTAAACGTTTTCTGGATCCTTCTGGAGTACAGGGAGACCCTGCCATGTCTGAACAGAAGTAAAAGTAAGGTGAGGGAAACAGTTGCTCCACCATGATGAGCCTTAAGTCACACTCCCCAGTAATGTCCTCCTTGTGTTCACAAACCTGCCTTGGGCAAAGACACAGATAAAGGGTTCTTTGAGCCATTGAGAACATGTGTTTGGAGGCATGAAGTCAAACAAGCTGAAGTCTGGTAAATAGGTAATGAAATACAAACTTTGGGTATCTCAATAGTTTTAACTAATCAGCGATTCCAGGCCAATTTAGGTGAGAAATACTGTTAAAAACAAAATTAAATTAAGGATTTTCCTCAATATAGCATAAAGCCACTTAATCCCTAAAGCAAAATCTGGGTGCAGAAGCAAAACACTTTATTAGATTTGACATAAGCGCTGTAGAATCTAGCGAATGGGTCGTGCAATAAGCCTGAGGAACAACATCGACTCAAGCAGGCTCAAGATCAGGTAATTATATAGATGTCTTTGGTCATGGATTAAATGAGAAGCTTCAGCAGACCCCTTCTTCAAGCAGTAGCTCCC
Source organism: Xyrauchen texanus (assembly GCF_025860055.1). Taxonomy (NCBI): domain Eukaryota; kingdom Metazoa; phylum Chordata; class Actinopteri; order Cypriniformes; family Catostomidae; genus Xyrauchen; species Xyrauchen texanus. The sequence continues at coordinate 15,055 of NW_026266531.1, forward strand.
TAATTAGTTCAGATCTTCCACAGACACCTTGAATCTCTATTTCTAGCTTGCATTCCAGGGAAACCAAATAAGGCACCTCAGAAACCTGACATGCTAATACTCTGGGAGGGACGAGGAGTCTCTGAAGTTAAATATATCCATTACCCTGTTTCTCATGTGGGTGTGTGGCATTTGACTGATCAGGCTTAGCAGAGGGTGAAGGGGGTTGGAACACTTCTTTATCCTCCGGTGGGGGTGGGTTCAAGAAGGTGAACCGTGTGTGTGTGTGTGTGTGTGTGAATAACTGGTGCTGTGTCATCTTCAGTTGTAAGTAAGGCATGCAGAAGTTAACTTGAGAAGCTTTTGGGGGGCGTCAATGACAAAAATAGCACCTCGTCTTGAAGACAGCTCCTCCCCACTAAGGCATTCCAAATACAGTACATATCCTGTGAAGCTCCAACCAATCTCCTTTTACAGACAACAGTGAAAGGAAAGGCACTGTTTTATGAGAAGGATCGAGCCATAAGGGGCCATTCAGACCGAACACGTTCTTGGGCTAAAAAAAGCTAGACGCAGCACAAGACACAGAACACAGGCATCTAAAGACGCGTTTTTAAACACATGGCACTACTGCACGGTGCAATGGTCTATGATGTCTGTCAAAGCATACAAATATTTTAAAAACAGTGCAGGTGGATAAAAATGCATTGGGTGTGAACGGCACCTAAGAGTGAATCTGATGAATGAAAAGGAAACAACACTTAATAATTACTAGGAATTTTAACAAGCTTTTTTTTTAATGAAGTATTTTTATAACTGTATACTGTAAAGTTGTTTTTTGTAAAGTTACTTTAGAAAAATATGTATTGTAAAAAGCGCTATACAAATAAATTGAATTGAGCAAAAAGAAAGAATGCAAAACTTAATCTCTTGGAGTACTTGATTTTTATAGTCCACTATCATTTTAGATATGTATATTTCATAGCTGATATTTAAGTGTCTCAAAAGACAAGTAATCTTTTCTCAACTCTCTATTCCAGCAGTAATAACAGAGAAACAACTGAAGCCTAAACTGGAAGTTGAAAATATGATTCAATAATTTAATAAAGGACAAGGGCACTTATGAACGGAAAGCAACCTCTTTCTACACTGAACAAGCAACATTAATCTAATATGCAGGGAATGATGTCTTGAGTAAAGTGAACAACTGTATCTGATTAAATGTGAATGCAGCTCTGTTATTTTTAGTGCATGTTGCAATTTGTGAGTGATACAGAGGTCAAGCAACCAAAGTGAACACTGCGCCATGATCATACATTCAAAATGTGGGGTGTGTGCATTTGTCAGTCATCTCATTTAATTAAGAACACCTTCTTTAGGATATCACCATCAAGGCTATCATATTGCAGCATGAAAATTAGTAATAACAATAAACACAACAAAAAAAAAGAAGTATTGCACATCACAATGTAAAGGAAGCATATATCTATCATTAAAACCTCAGCTCTGAAAAACAAGCCTGTTTTTTGGTTGGCTAAATATGGAAGCCGAAACAGGCAGTGATCCCTCTGAACATTCACCTGGTTGGTCAGCTGTTAGGAGATCTGTGCTAACAGCCACACTCCTGCACGCTCTCTGCCTGAGCCCGTCTGGGAGAACGCAGCTGCCGCAATGCTGCATCGCCATACTGGATTCCTGAACCCATCCGCTCTGGGTCCAGCTCTCCTACACAACAAAATGACAAACTTGAGAGAATTGTTTTTAAGAAGCAAGAAGCATATAAGTAAAAATAAAAGGAACTGGTGGTTTTGTACCTGACTCTATTTTGTTAAGGATTTTCCGAGCACACTGGACAAAGGCTTCCTCCACATTCTCTCCCGTTAGTGCACTAGTCTCCAAAAACATGAGCTCTGGGAAGTAGAGATTTAAACAATTACCTCAAGAACTGATTTTATTCTATAAAAAACAAAAGCTGAAGTGGGTGATTTTTTTATTGATTTTTTTCTCCCTTTTTATCCCCAATTTGGAATGCCCAATTCCCAATGTGCGCCAAGTCCTCGTGGTGGCGTAGTGGCTTGCTTCAATCCGGGTGGTGGTGGATGAATCTCAGTTGCCTCAGCGTAAGAAACCGTCAATCAGCAGATCTTATCACGTGGCTTGTTGAGTGCGTTACCAAGGAGACCTAGCGCATGTGGAGGCTTACGCTATTCTCCGTGGCATTCACGCACAACTCACCATGCGCCCCACCGAAAGCGAGAACCACATTATAGCGACCACAAGGAGGTTACCCCATGTGACTCTAACCACCCTAGCAACCGGGCCAATTGCTTGCCTGACTGGAAACACTCAGCACGCCCTGGATTCAAAGTGGGTGATTTTTTTTTACATTGAAATACTTTCTCCTATCACAGCATAGACAACTACTTTATAAGTGAGTAAGCCATGAAAGGTGTAAACACATAAAAAATGTGCTCTGTTTATTTGAGCATTCCGAACATTAAAATTAGCTCAATTAATGACGTGAATCTTGGGCCGGAACTACTGTATCTGTTTGAGGGGAGCATTTGGGAAACCTGTTATCATTATTTTTGCAATTCTGTTTGGTGACAATAGTGGTGCAATTATATACAATTTAGGTTTGAAGATTGTTTTCATTGTTAAAGGTCCCATTAACAGTCCAGTGCAACAATGACTCATCACTGTTTAGATTCTCAAAATGCCTGTTTAAACAAAAAGGAATATTTACAAGTTAAGCTCAATGGACAGCATTTGTTGCATAATATTGATTACAAAAAAAATATTTTGACTTGCCCCTCCGTTTCTTTAAACAAGCCAGGGTTCCAGTGAGGCACTTACAATGGAAGTGAATGGGGCCAATCCATAAACATTAAATTACTTGTTTATGGTATACGAATATAAGAGATTTTATAAAATTATAAGCTTCACATTTCTGCATTTAAACCCTCCAAATTGGCCCCATTCACTTCCATTGTAAGTGCCTCACTGTAACCTCGAATTTTTATTTTTTTTTAAAAAGGAGGGACGAGTCAAAATAATTTGTTGTGGTAATCAATGTTATGCTACAAATGCTGTCGATTGATCTTAACTTGTATTGAACACGGACTATTCCTTTAATGGAACCAGTTCTGAGTCTATAAAGGTTCACTGATGACTAGTCTTTATGCTGACATTAGTAATACTATCCTCCAGTGACCTCTTGTGGCACAGTCACAATATGCTCTCAGCTCTATCTATTATGGCAAGCATACAATTGTGATCTTTAAACATGTCTTCATAATTTTTCTACAATAGTTGATTGTAACAAGTATGTAACTGGTGATTTGACATACGCACCATTCTCTTGAGCGAAGCGTGAGGCTTCCAGGAAGGTGACTTCACGATCAGCATCCAGATCCTTCTTATTTCCACACAGTATAATGACAATGTTCTGGCTGGCCAGCATCCTGGCATCTGTCAGCCAGTTGGTCAGAGCATTGTATGTTTCTCGACTAACATTCAGACAGAGACAGAGAAAGTGTGACAAATCAATAGAGTATAAACTCCTGGAGGCACCCCAGAATCGAAATGTATTTAAGTCTGTCCAGACTTCCAGATATGTTTAATTAAAAAGAAAGAAAGAAATCAATCAATATACATAAATAGTATTTATGCACAGGCACTAGATATGCCATTGTAACTTTACCTAGTGATGTCATACACCAGAAGAGCCCCTGCTGCCCCTCTGTAGTAACTGCGTGTAACAGACCTGAGGAGGGAAAAACATTCAAACATTTAACCTTTAGAACATCAGCAAGAGTTTGTGACAAAAGACTGTCAAATCTAGTGATAGACCAAAATATTGAACAAGCCAATTAAAGTTATATTCCAGGTTCAATACAAGTTAAGCTCAATCGAGAGTATTTGTGGCATAATGTTGATTACACCAAAAAATATTTCGACTCGTCCCTCCTTTTCTTTAAAAAAGAAGAAATCAAAGTTACAGTGAGGCATTTACAATGGAAGTAAATGGGGTCAATTTTTGGAGGGTGTAAAGGCAGAAAAGTGAAACTTATAATTTTATAAAAGCACATTCATTAATTATTCTGTTAAAACTAGTGTATTATTTGAGTTGTAAAGTTGTTCAAAAATACAACAGATTTTTACAGACGTTTTAGAGTTTCTATTGCAACTGATGAGAGAGTGACAGTAAATTTGGCGTCTTCTCCCATCTGACTGTCTAAATCCAACGCTCTCTATTTTTTTCCTATTATGGAAAGTCATTCAAACGTAATAGTGGATTTTTTCTTTTGGTCTTGGAGCAAATTAGTAAGTGAAAATAATATTTGCTGTGGTCTCCAAAACACACCCATTCACTGCTGTCGAAGTTTAGACTGCAAAGGTTTACAAAACCCGGAGTGTAAAAAAAAGTCTATTGGCAAACTTTAAACAGAAAAGTTTAGTAAGCAATTTATTCACACTAAAATGAAACAGTGAGTATTTTAACATTTTTACGGATTGGCACCATTGACTTTCATTGTAAGTGCATCACTGGAACCCAGATTTTTGTACTTTTTTTTTTTTTTTTTAAAGAACAGGAGGGACGAGTCGAAATTTATTTTTGTGGTAATCAATATTATGCCACACATCTAAGAGAATTGAGAGTAAATATTACATCAATATTTTTTTTTATTTTAACATCTTTTTGCACTCATAGGACATCACTGCATTGTATATCAGCAATCAACCACCCTGATCTCTAGATATTACTATTGGCAATTTAAAAATCAATATCTTTCGACCACTAGTCAAATCACATCTGCTCACAATAGCAGGAATGTCTGGCGAATTATAACAGCAACAATTAATACTAGTTCAGACATTTCTCAACATCAGATGGATTACCACTTTACCAATCTGTTAAATGTATTACTGAAATGTCTACATCTACTACCTTTGGGATATGCTGTAAGGTCTCATAATTTTTAAGTGAACATGTAGGACAATCTTTTACTGCAAACGACAACCCGGGTTTAGTTGAAACCACAAATCAAATGAGCCACATTTACGCAAAGTCAAATGGGTTGAAGCTGCAAACAAAACACAGCAGGAATCTTCTGTGCAAAAGCAGAAAGCTTTTCACAATGCTGTGTGACGAAGAGACGAAATGCCATAATGTTTTGCTTCAAGCAATCTTGTGATTTGTTTAATATTTATGACTAAGTTGTTATTATGTAACCGTAACGAACAATAAACTTTTTCTGCTTTACAAATGTAAGAAAATTCTTCAAATGTTTGTTTTATTATATATATATAAATTTTTTTTTTTTTTTTTAAAGCAGTCTCAAGGTTAAAAAATAAATAAGCAGAGAAAAAACTAAATACACAAAAGATTGTTTGTGTGAAATTAGCATTTTCTTTTTTTTTTTTAAACCTCCAGAGGCTATTCCGGCTCTAAGAGGAAGATGCTGGCACATGTTCAGAGCAAATTTAGTCCATATTGATTGCACTCACAAAAAAGAAATCTGTGTAATGTACTATAATCTCCTACATGCAATCTGGTGTTGAAGCGCTCCCTCTCCAAATGCTCTACCATCTGACCAAGAACACATAAGAACAAATCTGGATAATATCACCATATCGCTCACTGGTCTTTAAAAACATACCCAACCAGAGAGGGAAATGTTTTTATAGAAAAGACACAAACATGTGAACACACCTGAAACGCTCCTGTCCTGCTGTATCCCAGATTTGGAGCTTTACAAACTTGTTGACCACACTGATAACCTTTGAGCCAAATTCAACCCCAATAGTGTGATTCGAGTCATCTTTGACTAGAAGAACAGGGCAAACACATTAGCAACAGAACAGTGACACAGAATACATTTGATAGCAGTTAACATACATACATCTTTTTTCTATAAACTGATGCAGAAGACATGACTTTCCAGTTCCTGCATTCCCAATCACAAGAAACTTAAACAGGAAATCTAGAGGGGGAAAAATAAAAACATTAAGACATGGCAGATTAATTTTGTTTCTCAAAAATGCTTTGAAATGCTTTATAATAAGTGGGATGGCTGTGTGCAACCCTCAGTGTAGGAAAGTTAGTATATCATCAAGCTTCAATTTGAAGTGCATTGGGGTGACTGCTATGCAGATCTGCTGTGATGCTCACATAACAGATGCTGATTAATCTGAGCTACATCAATAATCAGACTGCCATATTTATGCAAAATAGGATATAGATCACCTGTCATAATCTAATCTAGACACTATAAAGAGATTTATCATAAAATACAAGCAAAATCCAAATAAACAACTGTCTTTCTTCCGTATATATTAACTATTATTGTCAAAATTACTTTTATTAAGCTATATAAAATAAATAAACAAACACTTGAATCACTTTGAAAGAGCGTCGACAGCTGAAACAGATGGCAGATAGCAGCTCTCTAGCTGACACTGAAGAGAGCTTGTAAGCAAATATTGTGATTAATGAGCTCGGGACACCTGCTAAAATTGATGCTATGCTGTTTACAGGAAGTGTGGCGATGAATAAGGGAAATCAGTTACCCTACCGTATGTCTCTGACATGGCTGACGCTGTGATTCTAGTCTGTTATGACTGTTTTAGCTGTCAAGGCAATCAACAACGATATCAAATACAAGGGATTCCTCAGAGGGTTTCGTGCATCACTTCCGGAAGTTTGTGGAACGGTTACGTCCGGTTGAAATTTTCAAAATAAAAGTTAGATCGCCAACTTTATATTGAAGGTCCCAGGGAGTCTGCAATATTTGACGACTGGACCAAAAATGAATGTATTTGTAGTATTTTTAAATCCTGGTAAGCATGAAGATTCAGAGATTACAGAAGTTACATTTCAGAGATTTATTAAATCAAGAGGAGACAGCAAACAATGCCAGTATGCAACATCTTATTCTACACCTTTTATAGGTACCAGCAGATTAACCCATAGCGCCCTCTTCTGGACAATAATCAACAATACAAAGACACAACAGTATTCACACTGTATATAAATTGAAAGAAGGTATATTACTGATGGGGGTTGTGATATGCTTAATATATTGTATTGTGTGTCACTAGTCTATTCTATTACTGCAAACTAACTTAAGTTATCATGCAAAAATTTGTTTGAATATTCCACCACACATTAAAAATAAACTTCACTGTAAAGGGGCTAAGAAAATGTAATTATATTCTATTATGTTACTGCTAACTAACTTCAGTAATCATGCCACTGTTTGTATTTTGCACTACGAGTTGAATTTTGAGAAACAAATTCACTGTAAAGGGGCTAATGAAACTATAATCTATTCTATTTGATTCTATTCTGCTACTGCAAACTTAAGCAATCGTGCCACTATTTGTTTGTATATTTGCACCATGAGTTGAAGTTCTATAAAATAAAATAGTGTAACAAGAATAATAAAACTTAGTTAGCAGGAAGAGAATAGAATAAATTATATTCTATCCTCTTCCTGCGAACTAACTTCAGTAATCATGCCAATTGCTGGATATTAGTTTTAAGAGTTTTCTGGTACTAAATTGGGATATACTTGCAGACCCTGAAAAAGGTTCAAATGGAAGAGTGTATGAACAGAATATATCTTTCAGATGTGGTATGAGCTCTACCACATGGGGGTGGTAGTTAGTTGTCCTACTGAATTGCATCTGTTTTGGAAAGTCACAATATCTGGTGATAATTTGTCCCAGATTACATAGGGCTGATCTGTTTGTACTTTTCACAACTAATTAATTATATTTTGTTTTTATATGCATGTTTTATAACTGTGAGTATATGTTACCCTTATAACCCCAGTGTCATATAAAGACCTAATTGCATCACAATGTACTACACAGAATAATACTTTTTAAATGAAATCAGGATTCAGCACCTGAAAGGAGTGTTATGAATACTTGAGCAACAGCTATTAAGACATGTAAATGGCTCTCTATTACTTGTATAGACCAAATGTCATTCTGTAAAGATTTATGTATGTTATTACCCACAGACATAATTTGGAGCATATGGAACGAAGGGTATTACATCAAATAGTTTTATTTCATCACTCCTCAAAGGCATAATCAGTTCCTGCTTTCCTTTCATTTATAAATTAGCTCATTTGAAATCAACAGAGAAAAAAAGGTCAGAGAGTTTTCAATTGAGAGCCAACAGTTTAAAGCCATCAAGGCATTCTTGCTGAGACACTTGAAGCTCTTTTAGCAAATCTAAAATTATGTCAACACCCTGAGGCTGCTTGCAGAATAAGCCACCACCACATATCTTCTCCAGATGGCTGTACATTTGTTCTGGTGTTCATTGCATAATGTCTTAGGATGTATATAGACTGCAGGTCTCCTTTCTACTTTTATACATGTCCTGTTTGTTTCAGATGCTTCCTTACTCTGTATGTCAAAGATACATGACTGAACAAAAGCATCCGAGCTCAAAAAGCTATGTCAGCATGTAAAAAAATTGACTCAATTAACATGCATATATACGTTATACAGTTGTCTATACGATACTGCTATAAACATTTGTGAAGAATTTTCTATGAACATAATTTCTATAATGTAAGGGTGGTTAATTTATGTGTATTTTTAAAAGGAAAGGCAAGTGTTAGGCTCAACCAACACTAGTGGTAAACACATGTATGTCATCTGGCAATATCCCACAACCTTTATGTCTCTTATATATGTAAAACTAACTTCTTTCTAGACCATTGTAATCATGTGGTATGGAAAAAGGGGGAGTTGCATTCAACCCTGTGGGATTCTGCTATCACAAGAGCACAATGGTAACCAGGAAGAAGGGAAGTTAACTGTCCTTGGAATCTAAAATTGTCATCACACTCTATGCACCAGGATGTTATTTTGAAGAGTGGGAGGTTTTGCCAGCTCAAAGTAATGATTAGAAGGGCTTGCTTTGGTGCCATGTTAAACCTGAGGGCAGAGAATGTGCAATAGCACAAAAACAGTATGATAAATGCTGTCATGGTAGGACTTGAATTGCCATTGTTCTGTTTGTTTTGCCTTATTTTATGATGTAATGTTTAAATAGAGGCACACTGTCACACAATTAAACATAATGGTATGCTTTGAATTTAGCCATTATTTTCTCGAAGGTGTTGAAAACTCTTTGAGAAGAGTCTGTATTCAAAGCTGCATTTACCTTTATGAAATGCTAGGTTATCCAAAAGGTTTTGCCAGTGTGGCAGTTTGAGGAACCCCAAATTGTCCCTCCAGCATCTTCTCATTTTTCCAGTGTAGGTGCTCAGTGCACCAGTGCATTTACTTCATATTTTACAGCACATTATGGCACAATACATAAAGTGATTTTGGTCACCCTGCAAGTTGTTTGATTCTATATTTATATATGTATATCAACTCACATTTTGCATAAACACAAACTGAATAAACAGCAGAGACACAACCAGATTATGTTTTTGTTTTTTTACAGTGCTTTGCAGAACAACATATGCCTTGTTAGTTTAAAGCGAGTGAGAAAACACACCACAGACTTGAGCATTACATTAACAGTGAGGCCTTTGACTGGATCTGCCTTCATTTGCTGCAACCAGTGTGTCAGTGTTTCTATGTTTCAATCCCAGCATGCTTCCAAGCATCTGTTTAACTTGTAGCACAGTATCCTCTCTGCAGACTGAGACTGACTGAAGATACAACTCTGAGAGCAAGTATACTCTCTCAATCGCAAGCAACCAGCCTGAATACCTTCGTTGTGTTGCGTCCAGGAAAAGCTGCTCAGAGAGTTCGACAGATTAAAATGGAGAAAAGGAAGAAATGCTTCACCAGATATCATCTTAAGTGAGCCTCCAGAGTGTCATGCATGCAACTTGGATACATGTAAAGTTGCTCAAGTAGAGTGAAGTACTGATTTGAAAAGCCCAATTAATTCTTAAACTTTTGACAAAAGAGGTTTGTGTTT
>NW_026266532.1:0-25000 GCF_025860055.1 Xyrauchen texanus
GTTTCTTTTTTTCCCTTTGTGTCTCTATGTGTGCATGACCTTAATCCAATGCCATCAAGAAGGGCTTGTGTTCATTTTACAGTCCCTCTGTGGTCATGCTTCTTAATAAGTTTCATGTTTTTTTCACGAGCAGATAGCAAGTGAGGTATTTGCAATCTCATACTGTATTGTTTCCAGTAAGCAATATGGAGCTGACTCTGTCTCATATAGCTGACTATTTTTTTTCAGTTAGCATTTGTCCACTCCTTTTAACATTCTTAGTTGCCCTAGTTTTATCCACTTATGAAGAAATAGGTCAAACCGGATAAAAGAAAAAAGAAAAAAAAAGAAAGAAAAAATGTATATATATAAATATATGTTATGGAACAGACTGTATCAAATTTCACCAGTTCACTATTTGGCCTTCTGACGGCCATGGGCGATGCCTCACATGTCTGGCAACGTCGCAGCCCCCCAACTTCCCGGAGGTGCATGATGAGCTGACTGATGAGCTGACGAAGTTGTGGAGGGCACCTTTCATTGCCCGAAACCAACTTCTTCGTTCGTCCCCTCTCACTACCCTTGATGGCGGGGTGGTCCACGGGTCCTCCTGCAAGTCCACCAGGCCAAGGCGTTAAAAGATCTGCACCTGGGTAGTCCTGATCCTGATGTGCTGCAGGAACTGCGCTCGGTGACCGACCTCGCCTTCCGGGCCACGAAGGTCACAGCGCGTGCACTCGGACAGGCGATGGCCATCCTCGGAACGCCACCTGTGGCTAAATCTGGTCGAGATGTGGGACTTTGACAAGGTTTGCTTTCTCAACACCCCATCTCCCAGACCGGCCTATTAGGCGACACTGTTGAGGACTTTGCCCAGGAGTTCTCGGCGGTGAAGAAACACATCTTGCCCCCCTGCGGCTCAAGATCCCGCACCCTGTCTGCTCGCCGAGGGTGTCACCCTGTGGCGGTGAAACCCCAGGCAGCTCTGCCCCAGCCTGGGCCCAGCTCTCAGCCCCAGTGCCCCCATCTCACGAACCATCTCCGGGACCCGGAAGGCTCCCAAGCATTCCTGAGATGGGTAACCCAGCGAAAGAGACATCTGCCACGGAGCTGGTGACCAGACCACTCCATCCCCCGGTGGAGGGCCAGGTGGAGAATCTTTTGTTTCCTTTTCGTTGTTTTCCGCACCCACAATGGGCTGTGGTACTCACATTGTCACAAAAAAAGCAGTTTCCTCACTCCCCGGGTCACTTAACCGGTGCCTACAACCGCGTTCGCACGGCGATCAGACACCGAGCACTTGCAGTCATGCCCCCATGAATGCAGACTTTCTGCATTCACGTGCCCAATTGCACTTAACTCGCACCTCAGGCCGGCAGATGGTGACAAGTCTAGAGGTCATCTCTACAGAACCTCATCCTCAGTTGCCTACCTGCCCCAGGGCAGGTACATGGAGCAAGGTAAGTGCTATGAGCTTCTCCTCAGCACAACCACCTCGGAAGGAAGAAACGCTCCCCGAAACCCCCCCACTGCGAGGTCTCACCTCCAGGTACAGTCAGGTCCATAAATATTGGGACATCGACACAATTCTAATCTTTTTGGCTCTATACACCACCACAATGGATTTGAAATGAAATGAACAAGATGTGCTTTAACTGCAGACTTTCAGCTTTAATTTGAGGGTATTTACATCCAAATCAGGTGAACAGTGTAGGAATTACAACAGTTTGTATATGTGCCTCCCACTTTTTAAGGGACCAAAAGTAATGGGACAGATTAACAATCATAAATCAAACTTTCACTTTTTAATACTTGGTTGCAAATCCTTTGCAGTCAATTACAGCCTGAAGTCTGGAACTTATAGACATCACCAGACGCTGGGTTTCGTCCCTGGTGATGCTCTGCCAGGCCTCTACTGCAACTGTCTTCAGTTCCTGCTTGTTCTTGGGGCATTTTCCATTCAGTTTTGTCTTCAGCAAGTGAAATGTATGCTCAATCGGATTCAGGTCATGTGATTGACTTGTCCATTGCATAACATTCCACTTCTTTCCCTTAAAATTCTCTTTGGTTGCTTTTGCACTATGCTTCGGGTCATTGTCCATCTGTACTGTGAAGCGCCGTCCAATGAGTTCTGAAGCATTTGGCTAAATATGAGCAGATAATATTGCCCAAAACACTTCAGAATTCATCCTGCTGCTTTTGTCAGCAGTCACATCATCAATAAATACAAGAGAACCAGTTTCATTGACACTACCACCACCATGCTTCACTGATGAGGTGGTATGCTTTGGATCATGAGCAGTTCCTTTCCTTCTCCATACTCTTCTCTTCCCATCACTCTGGTACAAGTTGATCTTTGTCTCATCTGTCCATAGGATGTTGTTCCAGAACTGTGAAGGCTTTTTAAGATGTTGTTTGGCAAACTCTAATCTGGCCTTCCTGTTTTTGAGGCTCACCAATGGTTTACATCTTGTGGTGAACCCTCTGTATTCACTCTGGTGAAGTCTTCTCTTGATTGTTGACTTTGACACACAAACACCTACCTCCTGGAGAGTGTTCTTGATCTGGCCAACTGTTGTGAAGGGTGTTTTCTTCACCAGGGAAAGAATTCTTCGTTCATCCACCACAGTTATTTTCCGTGTTCTTCCGGGTCTTTTGGTGTTGCTGAGCTCACCGGTGCATTCTTTCTTTTTAAGAATGTTCCAAACAGTTGATTTGGCCACACCTAATGTTTTTGCTATCTCTCTGATGGGTTTGTTTTGATTTTTCAGCCTAATGATGGCTTGCTTCACTGATAGTGACAGCTCTTTGGATCTCATATTGAGGGTTGACAGCAACAGATTCCAAATGCAAATAGCACACTTGAAATTAACACTGGACCTTTTATCTGCTCCTTGTAAATGGGATAATGAGGGAATAACACACACCTGGCCATGGAACAGCTGAGCAGCCAATTGTCCCATTACTTTTGGTCCCTTAAAAAGTGGGAGGCACATATACAAACTGATGTAATTCCTACACCGTTCACCTGATTTGGATGTAAATACCCTCAAATTAAATCTGAAAGTCTGCAGTTAAAGCACATTATGTTAGTTTAATTTCAAATCCATTGTGGTGGTGTATAGAGCCAAAAAGATTATAATTGTGTCGATGTCCCAATATTTATGGACCTGACTGTATGTCACACATGATCATACCCTTAGTGGCCCTCGCCCACGCATGGCTTACGCTTTCCAACCCGTCATGGTGGCTGGCCAGGACTATCCGACTCGGCTACACGATTCAGTTCGCCAGGTGCCTGCCCTGCTTCAGCAGCGTCTGCTTCACCTCGGAGTCGGATGAAAATGCCTGAGGTCGCTGCACGCCACTCGTGTCCCGGGCAACCTCAACGCCACTGCGGAAGCGCTGTCACGGCAGGTAATGCATAGCGGAGAGTGGAAACTCACAGGTTGATCTGTTTGCCTCCCAAGAATCCACCTACTGCCCGCTCTGGTACTCTCTGATGGAAGCCCCCTCGGCACAGATGGGGGCTGCGCAAGTACCCATTTCCCCCAGTGAGCCTACTTGCACAAGTCCTTTGCAAGTTCAGGGAGGACAAGGAACAAGTCACTCTCGTGACTTGGCTCTCGGATCTCACGCCCCTCATGGGATCTCTCTGTGATCCCCTCATGCCTTTGGAGAGCCCTGTTTGAGCCACTATAGTCAGTCATACTAAAAGCCCTCTCCTTGAAGATGGCCCTCCTGATTGTGCTCACTTCCATCAAGAGGGTTGGGGACCTGCAAGCGTTCTCTGTCAGCAACACTTGCCTGGAGTTCTGTCTGGCAGATTCTCACGTCATCCCCTTCAGGGATCAGGTAGTGAACCTGCAAGCGCTGCCCCGGGATGAGGCAGACCCAGCCTTAGAGTTGCTGTGTCTGGTGCATGCATTGTGCACTTATTTGGATTGCACGCAGAGCTTTTAAATGCTGACAGTGGAAAGGGAATGCTGTCTCCAAACAGAGACTTGCCCACTGGATCATGGACGCCATTGCATTGGCCTACCAGACCCAGGCCGTGCCCGTCCCCTTGCGGGTTTGAGCACACTCTACAAGGAGTGTGGCATCCTCGTGGGCACTGGCCAATGGCACCTCTCTAGCAGACATCTGTAGAGCTGCGGGCTGGGAAACACCCAATACCTTTGCAAGATTTGACAATCTCTAGGTCAAGCCGGTCTCGTCCCATGTTTTGTCAGGTCTGAACACATAGAATACGTTAATACGGAACAGCTGGCCAGGTGTATCGCTTGCGCATAGCGCCTTTCCTTTCTACTGAGGTGAAGATGTGTGCTCTACTCCACGAATTCAGCGGAGTTCGCAGTCAGACCCACTGCAGGCACCAGGTTCTCTGTACTGGAACAGGTGCTCCAAAGGTACTGATGACTCCGGTAATCCCCCGTGATGTATTTTCTGTGGTACGGCGCACCCTCGTCTCCCTTGGGTAGAGTTCCCTCTGCCCCCCCGACCGCTGTGTTTGTAGAGCTCCTCCCCATCGAGGCAGGACCTACCACCGTATCACTTCCATATGTGGATGTGGATGTAAGCCCATGTGATGTATTTGCCACATGTTAACCTCCCCTGCTGGGCAGGATGTGGTTATGGCATTTGAAGAAATGTCAGATACTAAGCTAGGCAACCTGGGGGTATTTAATAGGAAGTGGGGCAGGTATTTGACCTTTTTTGGAAGGCTCTCAATGAGGGGCACTGTTTGATAAAACCACCTAGAATCATCAAGTCGAGTCCCGATTTATTTTTTTTTGCATGTTCAAATGGTATGCATATATAAACATCATAAATGTTATTTTTTTTTTTTTATTATATTATATTTTTAGAGGATACTCAAACTCTCAGATGGTAGACTACTTAAAGTTAAAACAAATAGGTCATATGGGTTCAGCAGATAAATCATTTAACAAATTATTAAATTAGAGAATATTTAATAATTGGGGGTCTTCAAGCCCCTGTTTGGTCTAGTGGTAGCAGGCCAAGAATAGTAATTGGACAAAAATACAACATAGTGATTTTTCTTCATTCTTATTTGTGACATAGCTGACAAACCTGTCCAAGAGGCTGGCAAGGTGCCCCCCCCCCCCTCCCCCTGTTTCCTTTCTCACTCTCCTGGAGCATGGTTTATAAACATGATCTTCTCCATTCTTTTAGTGAGTGTCTATCACACTCTCCCAGTCAAAATAATAATAACAAAATAAACTTTTTTTTTATTAATCAATGATTCTCCACCTAGAATAGAACACAGTTGGTTTGTGTGAGGTACAAAGTAAATAACCCATGCAGCTGCAATTCTAATTTGATTCTTGAAGTAGATGATCTTCCTTGTTTCAGTGGAGGGAGGGAGGGAGAGAGTGAGGGAGGGAGAGGAGAGAGAGAGAGAGAGAGAGAGAGAGAGAGAGAGAGAGAGAGAGAGAGAGAGCAAAAGCCTTGCTCTTCCCCTCCCTTTGCCCTGTCAGGTTGGCTTTGTGCAAATATCTGATTGATCTTGTTCTGCTGTAACCAGGGAGGGAAAGAAGCCACACCTTCTCTCTGCCAACCAGAAGCTCAACTCAGCAGACACATAAGCAGACACACAGACACACCAGCGCATGACTGTCCCCTCTGGCTAGAATTTTAATTGAACAATAAAGCAGCTTTTTCTCCCATCCTTATTGCATATGGTGACACTTCAATTTACAGATAATACAAGTTGCTAAAGCAAATTACAACAGTAGCAACAATAACCATGTGTAATTACAAGCAGCTTCACAAAATAATTGCACAGTAAGTTTAATATTTTTACTTGGTAGGCTCTACTTATGTAAATACACAGTAACACGAACACTGAAATGTAAGTGTGAATGTATTTACACTAGCTGCAGAATCTGAGTAGTCAGGTAATTTCTTTAAACATCATAAATGAAGCGTTTCAACAAAAAGAGGCATTCGTTCACTGGATATCTTAGAAATATTCTAAGAAATATACATTTCAGTTTCAGCTTTTATATCAATCAGTTGGACTAATAATTTTTCATATTAATAAGTTGAACAATTACTTACCCAATTTGCATTAAATTAAAGAAACAGTCATTCTAGTCTAAACACATCTGTACACCTATTGGTGTATGAGGGCTGGGGCCCACACTTATAATTTTGTCCTGGGCATATTGCAATCTAACAAAGGCCCTGCAAACACACACTCAAATTAATTTAAGCCTATTTTTATGATGTGTTATCTTCACTTATATTGAAGTTGTGTTATTTTTAGTTTGTTAAAAATTACACAACACAATTCTATGCAAATTTGTTATGAAATTGAAATGTGTAAATCTAAAAAATATTTTTTGAACGAGGACTGGGAATGAAAATGATGGTGGATAATTTTGCTTGTCACTGTGAGATTTAAGTGCAGTGCATATATGGACCTCTAACACAGGAGCTAAAACGTTTCACTATTATGAAATACTGTTAGTGTAATATAACAGTGAGCTTGTGCTGGTAACGTTTGTACCAAAGGTCACTGAGAGTTAATTATTATGAAGGACACTGAAACCTAAAGGATGGAGCTGTAGAAGACTGTCAGGATTTTTGAAACCTGTTACATAATACAGGAGATTCACTCTCAGATGCCTCGTTCAGATCTATGTGGTCAACCGAATGTGACATGCACAGACCTTATCAGGGACAGGGACGGCAGGGTAAAAAAGAGCACTGATTATTTTTTGTATTTTTTTTTTTTTTTTGAATGAGCAGAATTATAAATACTTAAATTATTTCTTTGCTTTTTGAGTATTTAAACATTTTCTTGTATACACCTTATATACTGTAGCCTACATATTTTTTTCAATTTTTCCTTTATCACAAATAATAGTCTATTCTGTTATATTTCTCACAAAAAGCACAGTGGCATTACACTTGTTTATTTATTTATTTTCAGACATGGTCTATGATAACCCCATGTTTTATGACATGTGTCAAAGTAAAACCATGGTATTTATAAAACCAATTAAAGTATCTTGGAGTAGCCTACCATGACAGTATCATGAAATATGAACATGATCAATCATTCAGTACCATGGCATTACCCTGGTGATGTGGTGCACGGTTTGAAGCCGCAATGAGAAAGTGCGAAATGCTACAGGTTCCTTGAATAACGTATAATATTCGGGTAAGGCAGCAGGTGGAGTTTCTGGTAGAAACTGCGTAATAAGCGTAGGCTATAGGTAGCGGCGTTTCTGTGGAAGACTAATGGTATTTTTCTGAAAGTGATTAGTCTAATGGTTCATTAGTTAAAAAAAAAAAAAACTGCTTTGGCTGAACCAGACAGCTCCTTCAGATTATGTCAATAGTCTATAAAATACAAATGTAATTTTTTATCACTGAAAACGACACGACCGTTCCCATTATAATTAATACATCTGTCTACACTAGATGTACGTGATGTCGGATATGCGGCAGCAATCGAGTATTATTCTTTTGATGAACACAATACATGAAGTGGACTTTTTATCTGACCTGTTGCTCGTCTCAGGTAACGGCACTTCGATGATCCGGGGGAATTCAAAACTGCATTTTTGCTTTCTTGAAGGGCACTGCTGTGGGAACGGACCCCATTTGAAAGCTTGTTCAAAACGAAAGTGAGAAAATGTATCTTTTCTCGGAGGGTCCTTCCACAAGACTGTTAGCCAAGGGGATATTCATACAGTAATGCCATGTTTCCTTCAGAGTACCCACTTCAAGGGCTCTGCACTTCGGAGTGAGTATAGGGCATAGGGAGGATCACCCCCGATCTGCTGTTGCGCACAAGGCACTTCCGCTTACTTTTCTTTAATACGCCCGCGATCATGTTGTCCTAATTTGTATGTAGCACACGGGGTCTTAGAAAAACAGTATTTCACCCACTCTGTGTACTAAATGGCTGGTGTGACAATAAAGAGCTCTTGAATATACAAAGTATTCTCATAATGACACAGTATTACTGTTATTGTGAGATTATAACGCGATTTACAATTTTGTTTTATTTAACTATTTTAATTTAATTATTAAAATGTCTCTTTTTCTGGAAGACCAAAAGGGCACCATTAGGTTTGTGAATGAAAGGGGCAGGGGATTGCACCCCTGCTGCCCCTGTTCTGTGCAAGTAAGTGGTCAAGTGTTATGCTGGAAACAGGAAAGTGTGTTATTGAGATGGGTTTGCAATTGTGTGGTGGGCATGTGGTAGTATATGTGTTCATGAAGTTCATGTGAACTTGTATCTGTGTCTGCATGTGTGTGTGTTTGTGTGTTGAGGGGAAAGGCCCTGAGTGAAGAGTCAGAACAGGAAGTAAGAAAAAGACCACACACAGATGCTGCATGGAGGAAGTGTGTAGGAGCTTGACATTTAAAAAATACAACACACACAAAAAGCCATATTTAGTGGGGGATAGAGAGAGACAGAGAAAAAAGCAACATATCGATATATGTGAAGTAGACTGAGATGAAGAAATCTTGACAGAGTCAATTCGAAATGTTTTTTGTTAGAAAATCTTGACCTCAACATCTTAACTCACACTGCACACAAGCTATACATTATATCAGTTAATTCCTTTATAATCAAACCCATGACCTTGCCATGCTCTATTAACTGATCACCATAATCACACGGGAAATTAACCCTGAAATCAACCCCATACTGCTGAATTAATGACAAGTGCCATGAAATAATTGTATTTACATAAACACTGCTATTTTTTGCTTTAAAATTGCATTTACTCAGCTGACAGATAGTTTTAGGTTTGGCCTTTGGGTTAGGGAGTAGGATTTAAAAAAATGGTATTCCTGTAAACTGTAACACGTCATTTACAACTAAAAATACAACTAGTTTTTGGTGCTTCGTGGTGGGCATTTACCCTCAAACATAATATCTGCTTCTTGTTTGTTTTGATTATTGGTGGGGCTACCTCCCCACATCCCCCCTGGAATTCTTTGCCCCTGATAGAAGGAAAATCATATAAAGAGGTTTGAACATGCCCACTGATTGAAACAGCAAGTCTCCTAAATTGTGCTACAGGAAAAACAGCAGATGGTGATTTAAAGGTGTACTAAATAATTTTTTGTTTATGTTGCACTGGTCAAATCATCTCAGAATTATATTGACGTTGGTGCAGCAGCATGCAGAAATGCGCTATATGCACTTAGCCATGATTGATTTATTCTGCTAGTGAAATTGTTATATAACAAGGGGATTTGCAAGATAAATGGAGCAATATTTGGCTGGCCATGTAATCTCAACATGGCAGCCCCAATGAGGAGACCTGCTCCGTGTAAAATAAAACCGGCTACTGCAATGGCTGGATTCTTCATCTCATGTAAGTTTACATCATTTTAAACATATTTTTTAAGTTAACATCTACTCTATTTCTTTCTGTGTGAAATTTATAAATGCATAAAACAATAGTGATTGCACTGCTAATGTACTCCCTATTCTAAAAACAGCTTTTTAAACACCAGATATTCAGCAACATTTTCTATGGTTAGCCGTATTAGTAGCTGATGGTTGTTATCATTTAAAGGATTGGACATTGGTATCATATGAGACAGGCGGGTGAGGTGTCCGGCAGGAAGGGAAGTGGCCAGAGCAGTGCGGGCAGTGCCAAGTTCATCTGTGGTGCTTTCCGCCTGAGCAGGTGAGAAGAATGGAACTGTGGGAGAGTGGCTGCAGCATTAACCTAATTACAGTCTGGCACTGCTAAAAACACTTATTAAATTTGCATGCTCAAATACACTTATGGACAGAGCAGGTCACAGTGCATGCAACCTTCTGCTGTCACATAAGGTTTACATTTTGTTATAACAGAATATTCTTCAAAAACATTTCTCATTCTTAAGGCACAAAATGTAATACCCATGCTTTGACAAATATAATAACATTAATCATTTATCCAAAGCAACTAACAAATAATAATAAGTCACTTTGGATAAAATTATCTGCTTAAAGAATACATTTAAGAGTAATAATAATAATTGTTTGGGAAGGGCCAAATAATCTTTATTTAATTCAGATATTATATAGGGGCAGATAACAGCTCAACTGCAGACACCAATCTCTGACCAAAACCCCAAACTCATATTTAGACTGTTAACTGCTCAAGACTGCCCCATGTGTAGCAGTTCGTATAGTTGTTTCAGAGAAAGAGAGAGAGAGAGAGAGAGAGAGAGAGAGAGAGAGAGAGAGAGAGAGAGAGAGAGAGAGAGAGAGAGAGAGAGAGAGAGAGAGAGAGAGATCTTCACTCAGTGGCAAAAGGATTGCTCTTGTCATTCATGCCTCCAGTATATCAATAAATATTTAAAGAGGTCAGGCATTTTCCAACAGATAACCTAATAGATCTGTGAAGAACATTTGGTTTCTGGCTATAATACTTCATTCATACCAATAAAGACAGTTTAGTACCACTGGATGCAAATTTCATTATTATGATGATCATTTTTTATTATTATTTCAACAAAAAACATTTTGACATTGTATTCCATTCACTTCACCACATTGTTCAGAGTTGTGGTACACATTCTGGTTATTAAAGGAATAGTTTGCCTAAAAATACTATCATAATTTACTCACTCTCATGTTGAGCCAAACCTGAATGACTTTCATTCTTCCATGGAATACAAAAGGAAATGTTTGGTAGAATGTTCAACATTCACTTTATAAAATGGAAAAAATGAATGGTGACTGAGGCTAACATTTTCTCATTTTCTGTTCCACAGAAGAAAGGAAGTCTTATGGATCTGGAAGAACAGGAAGGTGAGTAAATGAGAATTTTCATTTTTTGGGGGTGAAATAATTCTTTAATATTATTACATTATACACAGGGTTGGGGAGTAATGAATACATGTAATGGGATTACGTATTTATAATATAAAATATATGTAATTGTATTCTACTGCAGTTAAAATTGCAATCATTGGTAATTAGAATACAGTTACATTCAAAAAATATTTTGATTACTGAAGAGATTACTTTGTATTTTATTGTCATTTGTTTCATTTAATATTTAGACCTTTCAGATGGAAAACATTTATACATATAAATTATGCGATTCAAAGTGCATTTGAACAGCGGTGAAACACTTTCTTATGATTTGTTACATTCATACGAGCAGACAGAGAAGTAAGTTTGAAGTAAGTTTGGAGCAGAAGAAATAGAAATAAACCTTGTGTAAATTGTCAGCTTTACACTAAGCTAAAATGCTATTTCTAGCCATTTTACATGCACATGTTACCAGACCCGATCATATTTTTTATTCAAGAAAATTCACATTTGATCATATTTCTTTTTTTTCTAGTAAGACCTTTGATAATCATAATAATAATTGGGCAATAATCGTATTCTTGATAATCATTTTTGTATTGTTCCTGTAAAAATATAAAAAAAAACCTTAAAACAAGATCAGTTAGATTTAACATGTTTTAGAATCAATACTGTAGAAGATGTGGTGTTTCAGAGAATGTCTTTTGATGCGTATTTTTTCTTACTTATAATCTACCAGTGCTGAAGTAGTAATCCAAAATATTTAGAATACTTTACTGACCTTAAGGAATTTAACGAAATACGTTACAAATTACATTTTAGAGCATGTATTCTGTAATAAAGCAAAAGAAACCCTCCCAACCCTGATTATACAATATTACTAATTAAATCTCCGAATTTATTTATGTTAAACATATATAATAGAGTGTTCCTGAAGTAGCATGTGATTTAATAACACACGGATTTACGTCATATGAGAGTTCCTAAAGTTAAATGAGTCGTGAAAAACACACCAGCACTGCAGCCACTGTGCCACTAGGGATCACCCTGTCCATTGAGAGCGCAGCGCTCATTCATTCCAAAGATTCGAAAAATATTTTTATTCTAAATGAACCATCAGAAAATGCAAAGAATGTAGTGTATAAAATGTATTTCACCACCAACATTCCATCTGTATTAAAAAATACTGAAATACTACAAACACCTTAAAAAATTCCAGTGTAAACTTCCTTTAGGCAAACAAATATCCAGATTAGAATAACAACACACGCAAGTGCTACAATTGTGGCGACTTGTTATTATTAATATTGGTAATTAAGAGGTCCGATGAAAGATGAGCAGATTAGGTCCATATGGGATTTGGGGACTGGATTACCTCCACCCGTACAATAATCCGCGTCAGTTTAATTTCTCTCTCACTAAGTGGACAATAGAGTTGTTTATTTCTATCAGTAAATATTTCTGTTTGGGTTACGATTTTCTTGACATTAAACACCGCATTACATCTCCCTCTCAGTCTGCCACGACACTGACAGATTCCTGGGATGGACCGCCTTTGAATAGCATCTTATGGTATTTTGTTCAAGATGGCGGTGGCGAGCATGGAAAAGGACGCGATAGTAAGTTACAAAAATACCACTGAAATGATTCAATGTTTTGGATTTCTCTGTTCTGTATAATTTTGCTATTATTAGGAAAGGTATCTTTAATATAAAGTGCGATAGAAAATCTGTATCCATCACAGGAGATGTGTTGACTTTTTTTTTTGTCTCTCATACATTCGGTTACAGAAATGCAGAACGATTATGTTTAAATACACCACAGACGTGAAGCATCGGAATAGACAAATCATTTTTCAGGGATTGAATATATTACGTTGTGCCTTATCTGTATCTGATTTTAAACGTCCTCTCTCTCTGTGTTGAATACACATAGCAGCAGGCTTCGTGTTACGTGCATTAAACGTGTAATCTTGTCTTTATTCTCTATCTTTATGGAAGAACACCGAAGAAGTTCTTCACCTTAACAATTCATTCGGAGATGCTGGACTAATCTCTCCCGATAAAGAAGACATCTCTCGTATTCTGGTAGAGTCTCTTTTAAAAACGTTATTACCTTGTACTGTAGTCTACTGTGTGATTTATGTGCCCCCCTCCCCTATCCCAGACAGTTCCTTTCAGTGGACGGATCAGAGGTGGGTTGAGGCCTGGTAAGAAGATAATTGTCATGGGCATCATTGATCCAGAGCCAGACAGGTAGGCTTGCATTGGCTTGGGTTAGTTATTAATGAACACAGATTTTTGGCTTGTTTTATTTATGAATATCCATAACCTTGTGAGCTGCCTGCCTATACAGCATTTTTGGCATTAGTGCTGTTTAAAGAGGATCTAGCTCCAGTTTAGTGGACACTGCGGTTACGTTACCACAATGAGATTTATTATAATCCCTGCACTGGGTTAGAGTTCTGCTTGAGATGCACTACACAGGTGTCTGCCGAGTGTTGATGGGTGTTTACATTGGCTGTCAAAGAGACAAATCTCAAAGCAGTGAGAGCATAGGGTGTGTCCTTAGAAACACACATTCAAATAACTATTTATATGTGGTGAATAATTTGATTCACAGTTAAAGAGGTGAAGGCAGTTGGTTATGAGTTAGATGGAAGGAATACTAACAGGGCTCTTTCAGCTAGCAAGCAACTCCAAAAAAGCGGAGTAGGGATACAGTAAAATATTTAAAGGAATAGCTCATCCAAAAATTAAAATTCTGTCATCATTTATTCACCCTCATGCCATCCCAGATATGAGTCTTTATTTCTTCTGCAGAACACAAACCAATATTTTTTGAAGAATATTTCAGCTCTGTAGGTCCATATAATAGAAGTGAATGGTGACCAAAACTTTGGTGCCAAAACTCATATAAAGGCAGCATAAAAGTAATCGATTTCACCTTCTAGTGCTTGAGGGATGAGCAGAGTGTTAGAAAGTGTAATCGAGCTTAAAATCATGATCGTCAAGGAGACTGCTGATGTAAAGACTTATAGCGAAAAAGGAGTTCAAGTTTTGTCTGTTCTCATGCAAACCGGTTGGATCACTTCAGGAGACATTGAATAAACCACTGGAGACTTATGGATTACTTTTATGCTACCTTTATGCTTTTTGGAGCTTCAGAGTTTTGGTCACCATTCACTTGCATTGTATGGACTTATAGAGCTGAGATACTCTTCTAAGAATGTTTGTGTTTTGCAGAAGAAAGTCATACACATCTGGGATGGCATTAGTGTGAGTAAATGAGAACATTTTCATTTTGGGGTGAGGAAATAGATGCCAAAAGAATCAAGGTATTGTAATGAAGCTTGATCATCAGTATAGTGAATCAACAGTCATAATGCATGTAATATTAGTTTTATATGTAATTTCGAGTAGTTATTATGGGCAGGGCTTTTTCTTGAACATGCTGGTCAGTTTTGAGAGTGCAATAATGGTTCCTGGCCTAGGAGTTAAAGCAGTTTCTTTCTTTGCTTGTGTTTTGCTTTGCTAGTCTTTAAATTGTAATTATGCTGCATTGTAATTAATCATGCACATTTTAGTCCTCACAGTTTCTAAAAGTTTATACACCCCTGTTAAAATTGCAGGTTTTTGAGCTCTAAAAGATGAACCCAAGTCATGTAAAATCTTTTCACCTTTAATGTGATAATCCAATCAAATTCAAGTGAACAACAAATGTAAACCTTTTATGAAAATAAATACATGACTTACAATTACCTGGTTGTGCAAGTGTGCACACCCCTCAACTAATAGTTGGTTGAAGCACCTTTTGCTTTTGATACAGCAGCCAGTCTTCAGTCAAGAGTCTATCAAAATCTTGATTGTCAAATATTTTCCTCATTCTTTATTGCAAAAAATGTTCCAGATCGATCGCATTACAAGGGGATCTCCTGTGCACAGTCCTCTTCAACTCATTCCACATGTTTTCAATTGGATTAAGGTCTAGGCTCTGACTGGGCCATTCCAAAACGTGTATCATCTTCTGAAGCCATTCCTTTGTTGACTTACATTTAAGTCTGGGGTCATTATCTTGCTGAAAGATGAAATTACTCTTCATCATTCTAATGGAGGCCTTCAGGTTTTGTGCCTAAATGGACTGGTGTTTGGCACTATCCACGATTCCTTCTACCTTGACTAGTGCCCCAGTCCCAGCTGATGATGCTTCCACCACCATGCCTTGCTGTGCATATAGTGTTGTTTGGGTGATGAGTGGTCTTTTTTTGCACCAAACATACCTTTTAAAATTGTGGCCAAAAAGTTCCATATTGGTTTTTATCAGACAATAAAACATTGGATATTTATTTTGACAAAAGTTAGGCAGGCTTGGATGTTTTTTTTGTGTGTGAGTAATGGCTTCTGTATTGCCACCCTAGCACATAGACCATACAAATGAAGAATGCAGGATATTGTTGTCACATTCAGCAAAGGACCAGTACTTGAGATATTGTTGCAGCTCCTTTAATGTCTTGGCAGCCTCCCGGATAAGTTTTCTCAAATTTCTAGAGGAATGCCATCAAACTTTGGAATGCCATTGTGGTGCCCCATTTTCTCCACTTGTTGATGATGGCCTTCATGGTGTTCCATGGCACATCTAATGTTTTGGAAATTAATTTGTACCTCTCTCATGATTGGTACCTCTTCACAATGACATCCCACACATCCTTTGTATGCTCTTTGTGGCCCATGGCGTCAGCAGTAAGATGCAACCAAGAAGAAGCCAAGAAATTCCTACAGAAAAAGTTGATTTTTATTCAGAGTTAATCAGCATCACTTAATTGATGACTGGATGATTATAATTACCTTTGAGTAAGAGTTTGAATGTGATTGGTGAATTCAAAACAGTCACATGGCTGTTTATAAAAGTGGATGCACGCTTTAGCAAATAGATAATTTTAAGTTTGACATTTTTCATTTTTTTTCTTAAAAGTTTCTATTTGTTTGTTCCTTGAATTTTGTTAGTTTCAATATCACATTAAAGGTAAAAAAAGATCTAACATGATCTATATTGGATTCATCTGTTACATCTAAAAAAAACTGCAATTTTAACAGGGATATGTAGACTTTTATAGCAACTGTATATATCGATGGCTAAGTGGTACTAATGCTTAATTTTAGCTTAGAAATGTACAGCCTTTCTAAACAGACTACTGATCTATTAGGAAAGCACTGTAAGGCTCAATCAGTGTAAGAATGGATGCTAAGGCTCAACCTAAATTGCTATGAATATATATCTGTAATGTTTGACACATTAGCACACAGTTAGGCTTGTTTGGTGGACCATCATAACTTTTCACAAGTAAAAAGTAAAAATTCTAGCTAGTTAAGCCAGTCAAAGGGATAGTTCACTCAAAAATGAAAGTTCTCTCATCATTTACTCCCATCATGCCATCCCAGATGTATAAGACTTTCTTTCTTCAGCAGAACACAATGGAAGAAAAACATCTCAGTTCAGTAGGTCTTTATAATTGATGTGGATGGTAACACAATGTTTGATGCTCCAAAAGCACAGACAGTCACCATTAATGTCACCCATGCGACTCCAGTGGTTAAATTAACGTCTTACAAAGTAATATGATTGCTTTTGTTGCTAAAAATATCATTATATGAGTACTTTTTAACTATAAATCATCCTGTCCAGTAAGCTGCAGTATGCGCATTCATGAGAGGGCTGAGGTCACAAGGTCTTACCAGCGATGGCATGGTAACATTCCATTCATTGCAGCAGACGCTGTCTACCTCTGTTGGCATTGCCTACATTTGTACCAACATGTCTCCTGAACTCTCTGTCTCTCTGGGGCTTGTTGGTTCAGCCTCCTCCATCTCCCTGTGCTCCAGGTCCAAATAAATATGTCTATGCAAAAACTTGTATCTCCTCTTTTCCTCTTAAATCAAAATCTTCTAAGATCTTTATTTCAATTTGTTTCAATTTTGCAATGCGAGTACATCAAACGAGAGACCACGTGACCTCAGCCCTCTTGTTAACGTGCATACCGCTGCTTAATGGAGGTGATTATTTATAGTTAAAAAGTACTTAAATATTGATCTTTTTCACACAAAAAGCATTCATATCACTTTATATGACATTCATTTAACCACTAGAGTCATATCATGAATGAAGTAAATGCTGATCGTCTGTGTTGTTTGAGCATCAAAAATCGTGTTACCATCCACTTGCATTATAAGGAGCTACTGAGCTTGGATATTTTTCTTCAAATGTGTTCTGCTGAAGAAAGGAAGTCATATACATCTGGGATGGCATTAGGGTGAGTGAATTATGAGGGAATTTTCATTTTTGGGTGATCTTTTCCTTTAAGAACCCCCGTGGGGACACCAGCAAACCAGAATTGCATGCCAGAGACAAATATTCAAAACACAACATATGCTGGTCTCAACAGGGTTTACTTGCTTAATGTTTGTTTTCTGCACAGCTTTGAAATCATTTTGACATGTGGCCACATTGATGAGAAGGATGATGAGGAGCTTGCTGATGTGGCTCTCAAACTCAGCGCACGATTCACTGACAGACAGTTCTTGAGGAATGCACGAGTTTCGGGGAAATGGAGTGAGGAGGAGGCAGCCATAGCTTACTTCCCCTTCATACCAGACCAGCCATTCAGGGTAATGAGGAGAAGCACTGACGTCCACATGCTTAGATTTCTAAACCCTGAAATAGAGGGTGGATGGCTAAGCTACAGAATCATCTGTATAATTTTAACTTTGTATTTTGTAAAACATTTGATATAGAACTGTTCAATTTGTAGTCTTAAAACCAGGATGAGAATTAGCAGTTTCTTGTCAGGAATAAGATTGTAGGGAATAAGAGACTCAGGACCCAAACGCAGAGTTAAAAAAATAACAGTTTATTTTATACAACAAAAAAGGGTTGTATTTCCCCCACGAGGGGGGAAAACAAACATAAACAGCCCCGTAGGGTAAAGACAGGCTGGGGCAGAGGGTAAACAGGAAACAGGACTGATCAGACCACACAATAAGGGAAGGTAATCCACACTAACTGGAACAAGACACAAGCCCGACTGAACACACAAGACTGGAAACAAGACGAACTAGCACTGGACAGCACACACGAGGAGGCTAAAATAGGGAGCGATGCACCATTGTCAATAACAGACAGTCTGTGGTCATCTGTGGACCTCTGTGGTCGTGGGCACTGGCAGTGATGGGGAGCAGTTTTCATAGCTGTGAGCACAGGTAGTGACAGGTGAACGACCTCCGTTAGACAGCAATTGGAGGAGTGCTAGCAGCGACTGGGGAAGAGGATCCCTTCTCCTCCTCCTCTTCTGAGCAGCCACGAGCACCGCTGTGGGAGTGGCATTCATGACCGAGGACGCTGGCACTGGGATGGGTGAGGCTTCAGGCGCTGGCTCTGGGACGGACGAGGCTTCAGATGCTGGCTCTGGGACGGACAAGGCTTCTGGAACATGCTCGTTGACCGTGGCAGGTGTGGGCTCTGACTCTTTGAATGTTGCAGGCATGGGCACTGACAGAGGCAGGGGAACAGGCTCCGTGGCTGCTGACAGCGACAGGGGAATGGCGTCCGTGGCTGCTGACAGCAGCAGGGGAATGGCGTCCATGGATGCTGACAGCGGCAGGGGAACAGCCTGCGTGGCCATGGGCAGTGGCAGGGGAATGGCCGCCGTGGGCGCTTACAGCGGCAGGGGAACAGCCTCCTTGGGTGCTAGCAGCGGCAGGGGAACGGCCTCTGTGGCCGTGGGCACTGACAGCGGCAGGGGAACAGCCTCCGTGGCACCTTAGAACGAAGGGACCAAACCTCAGCACATCATGACGACAGCCCGCGACCCGGGTGTGCAAAGCAAGCCCGATGTGAATCGCACCTGCATTCACGAGAGCCAGACAAACTAGTGACGCAAGTGCATACTGCCAAGATGAAATAAGCGTGATGCACCCACATCAATAACAGATGGATCACGAGTGTCTGGATCCCGACACAGACTGAAACTGAACCAGGCAGGAAGTCAGGATCCAGACACCGTGCTCTTGACTTGAAACAAGACGGATTGAAGGCACACTTCAGCGAATACAACCGAAACACAAGACAGACATGGGACGATGATGCCCGTCAAACCAAAATCCAGAGTGACAGGACTGTGACATTTCTAGCCATGGGTTCCCTCTGGAAATTCGAACAATCTTTAGAATAATGGTTTATAGTTTATGAGTAAAAAGGTCTCTGGTTAAAAATACTTGAAGTGACTTTTACATATCTCTTATTGAGCACTCTATAAATACAATACCATTACAATGAAGTGATGAAATCTATTACATTGTATCGACTATGTTCTTTAGAATAGAACAAATTCTGTTTCTAGAGTGAGTATAGATCTGAGCATGGTTTTGTAAATGCATACCATAACTTCATTTAATTTAGAGTAATATGTACTGTAGTCTTGAGGGTGTATCGTAAATATAGCATAGGTTTATTCTTCCTAATGGCCATTTACAGAAATACTCCATATGCCAGAGAGTCATACCACAACAATGGGCAAAGATGCTTAGAGAGAATGAGCAGTTATTGTTTGTAAATGGGGCTGAAGGCTACCAAAAATGGGTCACTTCAGTACTGGATCAATCCTTAACTGTTTCCAAATGTTGAGCTGAGATAAGCAGTCATGCAAAGTTAGACAACTACTTCCTTTCAGCACACTTTTCACTATGTGTCTCAGTGACTGACAAAGGATTCTTTTCATCTCATTTCACTCTTCTTTCCTTTGTTTATCTCCTATTTCCATTTGTACAGATTGAGATCCATTGTGAGCACCAGCGGTTTAGGATCTTTGTGGATGGACATCAGCTGTTTGACTTTTATCACAAAGTAAAGTCTTTGCTGGCCATTAATATGATCAGGATAGATGGGAGTCTTCAGATCACTAAGCTGGGCTAACCAAGCACATTTGAGCATGCTCCAGAAAGGACTTTGCACAGGTGACTACGCCTGCCTGAGCACTTGCCTCAAGCAGTGAAGGCCTTGGGGCTGCCGCTCGCACAAAGGCGTCAACATCATCTGCATTTTTCTTCTCTCTGTCCTTTTCTCTTTTCCCCCTCTAACTTCTCACTGTAATAATTTCTGAGTTTTGAATCATAACAGGTTTGTCAAAGGTTGCAATATCAGATGTGTTTCCTTTCCTTCACATCTTTGCTTCACATAGTAGCTTATTTGTTTTTTAGTTTCGGTACGTTTCCAGGGACTGCCCTATTTGAAATGCACTCTGTGGCATTACCATGCATCACTGGGATTTAGCTGCTCTGAATAGATACTGCCAGTGTATACGTTTTTGTAGTCTAGCAGTGTAGTCTCAAAAATTATCCAAGACTCAGGAAATTAGAAAAGTTGGCTTCCTTTATTTAAAGCAAATTTCAAATGCCTAAATCAGAATAAAATTAAGTTAGATCCACCCAGGTTTGGTTTGATGTCTGCATTATTTAAGTTCAATTACTGAAATATTTTTGGGGAAAGATAATACTTGATATCTGGATTGTTTGTGTAGCAGGGTGTATGGCAGACATGTTTTAAATAGTGTACCTTTCTTGTTTATTGCAACTTTTCATTTTTGGGTGGTATTGTAGAATATCATACGAGTATTATTTGAATTAAGGCTTCGTCTTTTTTTTTTTTTTTTAATGAAGCTTTTTATTTGGGTGGCTTAATCATCCAATCATTCTCTTCCAAGCCAACATGACACATTATTTTAGAACAAAAGTAGCCTATAATGAAAAATCCTTGGCAACCTTGGTTGTTTTCTGTTAGGAATGAAAGCTTTTGTCCATAAATTCAGTAGTGATGAGTTATTCTCATTTGAAGTTTACACTGCTATAAGCACCTAAACGTTGGAGAACATAAATAATAGGGCTGAATTGTTTCTTGAATGTACAGTCATCCACTCATAAGCTTCGGTAGCTTAAGTAAGTGTAAAGTGAGAACACGCTAAAGCCTATTAATCCCTCCACCTCCCTTATTCCTTATTCAAACTCCTTGTGTCACTCCTCTTAATATAAACACACTGCCACGGTTCAACAGTTTGCGTGTTTTGCAGTGTTTTCTGCCCATCTGCGCCTTTTAGGGACTTCCCATCAATTCTGAATGTGCATAATTGCTCTGAAGTGCAAAAACATACCATGCTTCTCATCTTTTAGAATTATATTCAGTATTGTCAGTTTTGTAATACTGTAAAATATTATACTTTCACTCACTGCTTGTGTCCAGGAAGACATTGAACACTTCCTGTTAAAAGAGGGAGTTTGATGCTGCTCTATTTCTTTCTCTGCTAAAGTGCTTGACTAAATGTCATGTAATTTAATAATGTCCAGCATAATGCTTATATATTTGCCAGAGAGTACTTTACACCAGTAAATATCCATCTGTCCACAGCAGAGTTTGATGCACATCACATAGAATTTTGAATATTTAATGAGTGCAATAGGGAACTTTTATTTTAAAAGGGTCATGACATGAAGAATCAAATTTTCCTAGATATTTCGATATATAAGAGGTCACTCTACTATAAAAATATACTGTGCGTTTCAGAACTCAAAACTTCCTCCTCACTGCAAAAAGAGCATTTGTTAAAACCAAGCTGCTAAAACGACTCATTTTCTACTTTCTCCACATTGTGATGTCACACTGTGGTAGAAAATTGCATCTGACTGCCTCCATAACAACACATCAACTCTTATTTAATCTTATCACTTCCATAGTCCGCCCATGTGTGCAGTGACATCACAAGAAGAGAGCTGGTCAGTCAAGAGCAAAGAGCCAATCATAGCAGTGGGTGTTTACTGTCAAGCCTGAAAGGAGAAGCAGCACCAAAATGTTGTGTTTCTAACAGAGGGTCAGAATGAGAGTGGAAAAATGATAATCTTTTACAAATATATAATTTTTTTTTTTTTTTGTGCAAATACTTTTCTATTATTATAAGTGAACCTCAAGCAAAATTGTCTTGACCCCTTTAAATCTCCTTATTGTTTTGAAAAGAAACATTGATTGTACTCAAATCAGTCTCTGCCTGGCTGATGTTCTCTTCAATTGTTCATGTGCCACAGACTAATGTTTAATCAGAGCTAGATTAATGAGTATTGGTACTGTAACACAAGAAATATGGTCTATGACCACAGATCTGTCTTTCTAGTAAAGCTAGCATTGATCCTCAAAACACATTTTCAAATGCAGAGTTAAATGAGACACATTTATGAGTTGAAGTCTGTCTCCAGGCCACATTTAGCAGTATTACCATTTTAACTGCTAATTCTATATTTTGTGAGTTGCTTCATTCTGTATGATAATGTTTTAAAGGTGAAGCTGATCATTTTGGGCCTCATTTAGTCTCTGAACAGGGAGTACTGTATGTAAGGATAAGTATAACCAAAAGGTGTTACACTTGGACAGTTGAAAAATGGGGAGGGAGAAAGCTTGTTCAAAAATGTAACAGGTGAAGCAAAGCATATAAAGAGATAATGCCAATAGTGTTGACTTGAAACAGGCAGACTTTTTGCCTTTCTCCCTATGATCCTACTGATCTTGTTGATTACAGATTCTCGTTCTAATGCTTTTTCTTGTCTTGTATCTCAAAATAAACTGTAACAGTCAAAATGAATGTCATGGTACCCAATTGTGAACTTTTGGTATGAAACCTTCAAACTTTGGATGTACATACTAAACAGGGCCTCTAAATGCTTCGTTCTTTTTATATATCTATTTTATTTATTTTTTTGCTACTAAAATAATGTCTCAACACTTAAGAAGAGTGTTTGCTAGTGTATGTGATGTTTAGTCTGAGTGTTAACTGGTTGCAAGTTCATTAAATCTAAGTCACTTTGCATGTTATTTTTTTTTTTTAATTTTGATGGATATTCTGAGTTTTTCTTTTAGAGCCTAATAATGTCAGTTTTGAATTTGAGGACTATTTCAGAAGGTTATGTGTATTTATAAAGTGGCCCATTACTTATAGAGCTAGTTTGTGGTGTTGGATAAATGTTCTTGTATAATCATTCTCATAAGTTACATCAATATTTGCAGAGAGCTTTCAGAACTTGAAATGTGCCTATTGCATTATGGATTTGGTGTTTTGGATCTAAATTTCAGAATTCTTACTACCGTTTTACACCAATAGACTGAAATTTGAATAGCACTTTTCAAGTAAGTTTAATTTCTGTCATGTAAATGCACTTTTTTAATGTGTGGTTTAAGCAATTGCTGCAATTGTTAAAATACAACAAATAAAACATTAAATTATTTATAATTTGCCAGGGTATTAAATGTTTGCCCCCAGAATCCACAGTAAATATGTTGCAATATGGCACACCTAAAGAGTAGCAACTGGGTGAAAGGGGGTGGTGTATATAGAAATGTGCATTACTAATTTCTAAATGGACACTTAAGATCGTTCCTCCAAATGATTTTTACTGTTGTGACATTGCCAGCAGGATAAACACAAAGTTTATCTGAAAAATTGGTATGTGTGCGCATTGTTGATTGTACTTTTGTTTTACAGACTATTTGTTAGGTTTCATTATTTAATGAATGTTGTAACCTCAATGAGTTTTTTTTCTAACTGATTAACTCATCAATAAACCAATCCCTACTGCATTTGAAGTAATGAATAGCCTGTTATATACACATCTGACAAAAGCTTCACTTGACCTTTCAAATGGCTGGCCAGTTTGGCAGTACTTAAACTTTCTGTAGATATATAGGGCAAGATTACAGCTCCCTCTATTGGTTGATCTCTATTCTGGAGATCCATATTTTTTGGAACAAGTCTATTTTTATTTATTTTTTTAACCATAGTTAATATTTGTATTAGCAATGCACATTGGCCCTTATTTCAAACATCATTAACTGGCAATACAAAAAGAAAGAAGAAAAAAAGTCAAGAAATGTTCATTCAAAAAAATAAAATAAAGTAAAATGTGATCAAAGTAACCAATAGAGGGAGCTATACGCCTGAATACAGGGTTGCCATTTCTATTCTTGAAAAAGATCAGAAGTTACATGGTTTCTCAGAAACGGTAATGACACTTGTGTTCAAATGGAGTGTTGTTGGCCAAACCAAAGAAAAGGTGATAACCTCCTCTTTGAGGTGGCTGTGGTCCTGTTAAGACAGTTACAGTTTAATTATTTAAGCGAATCATATATAACATCTTTTAAATCAATTCACTCTCTTGTCTTATTTTGAATGTATTAGATATATAATATGATAATATATATATAGATAGATAGATAGATAGATAGATAGATAGATAGATAGATAGATAGATAGATAGATAGATAGATAGATAAAGGAGGGAAGGGTTTCGTATATTTTCTCCACTACAAAAAATGTCAACATCCACAAATTGCAACCATTATACCATATTAAAACAGCCACAATACAATTATTCAACAAAACAAAAAGTAAAAAGTGCAAAAACGTGGGACATATCAATTACTTCTTTACAACTTGTATTAGTTTTCATTTTGACCAGGGCTTCTGAAAATTATATTAATTAACTGTTAAATAATAATAAGAGTGGCGTGATTTATGGATGAAATATATTTAAAAATATAATAATAATAATAAAATTAAATCTCATCTTTTGATTTTCTACTATATCTGGCATCCGGTCTTACATGTGGCGTCACCAACGTGCGCCAACTAGCACGTCTTATACAGTGCGTTACTGTTGACCCCACGCAGTCATGGCACTACACTGCAGATCGACAGGGTTACTTCTCAAACACAGCAGATTAGTGTCATCTGCATTAGCAGCTACAAGGCAATGCAGTTCAGGTAACAGGATATATTTCTACTTAAAATAATGCCTTCTTTTTCAATGTCATTCAATATATTTGCGAGGATGAATACTTGCGTCATCCAGGTGCGCTAGCTGTGTATTCTGACAGCAGAATGTGTGCAAAGTTTAACGGCAGGTTTGTATGGAGTTATATATCTGCCAACATTTTGTGCGCTCAAAATTATATTTAGAGCGTGCAAGTACACAAAAATATATTTTCCTCTCGTGTGAACTCAGTATTGTAAAGCAATGTATCTTCTTGCAAAGATGAATTCACCTTGAGCCAACAAAATTCAAACAATGACATTTACGTAACTTATAGTTTGGGGTAAATTAAAAGTACAGCATTTTGAACCTCAAT
>NW_026266533.1:0-129047 GCF_025860055.1 Xyrauchen texanus
TTATTATTATTATTATTATTATTATTATTATTATTATTATTCTTCTCCTTGAGCCCCAATAGCTCAAAAAAGTCACTGGTCAAAATTTTCTAAATTGGCACATTGATACTCCATGCCAACGGGTACCCCTAAACCAAGAATGGCCCACATTCTGCCCATAGGTGGCGCTTACAGGCCACGCCCAAAAAAACAAAATTCAAAGTGATACAATTTCCACGCCATTTGTCCAAATCTTCTGAAATTTGGTGTACATGCCTCATTCCTCATGGGGAACAAAAAAGCCTCAAGAACCCATAACTTCCGCCTATGATGGATTTTCCCCAGACGCTGAAAATTTGCATAAAACCTACAAAACTCTTTCTTCTCCTGAACCGTGAGCTCCAATTGACTTGAAATTTGGTACACATGTGTAGAATGGACATCCTTGAAAACGCTATTTAGGAAAAATGAATACGTATACAAAATGGCTGAAAGGGGCGTGTTTATGTAAATGTCCAAATTTTAACAATATATACGCGTCAATAAATCAAATGTAATTTTGACTGATGGTTTTTCAAACCTAACATGCTTAAAGATGACATCACTCTGAAGTACTGTGCAAAGAATGGCCATGCCAAAATTCCCATTTTCTGGTCAAAAATGTTCTAATTTGGTAAATTAATAGTACAGGCCAACAGGAATCCACAAACCAAGAATGACCCACATACGCCAATTAGGGGCACTACAGGACAAGCTAAAATTCCCATTTTCTGGTCAAAAATGTTCTAATTCGTACAAGAATAGTACAGGCCAACAGGAATCCACAAACCAAGAATGACCGACATCTCGCCACTAGGGGCACTACAGGACAAGCCAAAATTCCCATTTTCTGGTCAAAAATTTTCTAATTTGGTACTTTGATACTACAGGCCAACAGGAACCCACATACCAAGTGTGGCCCACATTCGCCTCTTAGGGGGCTTACAGGCTACTCCAAAATTTCGCTTTCTGGTCAAAAACGCTCTAATTTGGTACATTGATACTGCAGGTCAACAGGAACCCTCAAACCAAGAATGGCTAACATTCGCCCTTAGGGGGCACTACAGGCCATGCCGAAATTCCCATTTTCTGGTCAAAAATGTTCTAATTTGGTACATTAATAGTACAGGCCAAAAGGAATCCACAAACCAAGAATGACCGACATTCACCACTAGGTGGCGCTTAGAGGCCGTCTAAATTCCCATTTTCTGGTCAAAAAGTTATAATTTGGTACATTGATACTACAGGCCAACAGGAACCCACAAACCAAGTATGGCCCACATTCGCCATTAGGGGCGCTTACAGGCCACTCCCAAAATTTCGCTTTCTGGTCAAAAATTTTCTAATATGGTACATTGATACTACTGGCCAACAGGAACCCACAAACAAAGAATGGCTAACATTCTGCCTTAGGGGGCACTTAGAGGCCACTCTAAATTCCCATTTTATGGTCAAAAATGTTCTAATTTGGTACATTGATACTACAGGTCAACAGGAACCCTCAAACCAAGAATGGCTAACATTCACCCCTAGGGGCGCTTACAGGTAATTCCCAAAAGTCCCATTTTCTGGTCAAATATTTTCTAATTATGTACATTGATACTACAGGCCAACAGGAACCCACAAACCAAGAATGACCCACTATTTGCCCATAGGAGGCGCTTACAGGCCACGTCTCCAAAAAAATATTTTCAAAGTGATACCATTTCCACGCCATTTAACCAATTCTTTTGAATCTTGGTGTACATGCCTCATTTCTCATTGGGAACAAAACGCTTCAAGGATCCATAAGGTATGATGGATTTTCCTGTAGACTGAAAAATGTTTCGCTTAGGATTCAGACAGAAATACATGTTTTTTGGATTCATCCATTGAGAGGGTTTAACCCCAACCTCTACTGATCAATTTGAAATGATTTGCCATTTTGAGGAGGAATCCGATTGCTGCTTGCAGCTATATTATATTATTATTATTATTATTATTATTATTCTTCCTTGAGCCCCAATAGCTCAAAAAGTCACTGGTCAAAATTTTCTAAATTGGCACATTGATACTCCATGCCAACGGGTACCCCTAAACCAAGAATGGCCCACATTCGCCCATAGGTGGCGCTTACAGGCCACGCCTAAAAAACAAAAATTCAAAGTGATACAATTTCCACGCCATTTGTCCAAATCTTCTGAAATTTGGTGTACATGCCTCATTCCTCATGGGGAACAAAAAGCCTCAAGAACCCATAACTTCCGCCATGATGGATTTTCCCGTGACGCTGAAAAATTTGCTAAAACCTACAAAACTCTTCTTCTCCTGAACCGTGAGCTCCAATTGACTTGAAATTTGGTACACATGTGTAGAATGGACATCCTTGAAAACGCTACTTAGGAAAAAATGAATACTATACAAAATGGCTGAAAGGGGCGTGTTTATGTAAATGTCCAAATTTTAACAATATATACGTGTCAATAAATCAAATGTAATTTTGACTGATGGTTTTTCAAACCTAACATGCTTAAAGATGACATCACTCTGAAGTACTGTGCAAAGAATGGCCATGCCAAAATTCCCATTTTCTGGTCAAAAATGTTCTAATTTGGTAAATTAATAGTACAGGCCAACAGGAATCCACAAACCAAGAATGACCCACATACGCCACTAGGGGCACTACAGGACAAGCCAAAATTCCCATTTTCTGGTCAAAAATGTTCTAATTCGGTACAAGAATAGTACAGGCCAACAGGAATCCACAAACCAAGAATGACCGACATTCGCCACTTAGGGGCACTACAGGACAAGCCAAAATTCCCATTTTCTGGTCAAAAATTTTCTAATTTGGTACTTTGATACTACAGGCCAACAGGAACCCACATACCAAGTGTGGCCTACATTCAGCTCTTAGGGGCTTACAGGCTACTCCAAAATTTCGCTTTCTGGTCAAAAACGCTCTAATTTGGTACATTGATACTGCAGGTCAACAGGAACCCTCAAACCAAGAATGGCTAACATTCAGCCTTAGGGGGCACTACAGGCCATGCCGAAATTCCCATTTTCTGGTCAAAACTGTTCTAATTTGGTACATTAATAGTACAGGCCAAAAGGAATCCACAAACCAAGAATGACCGACATTCACCACTAGGTGGCGCTTAGAGGCCGTTTAAATTCCCATTTTCTGGTCAAAAAGTTATAATTTGGTACATTGATACTACAGGCCAACAGGAACCCACAAACCAAGTATGGCCCACATTCGCCATTAGGGGGCTTACAGGCCACTCCCAAAATTTCGCTTTCTGGTCAAAAATTTTCTAATATGGTACATTGATACTACTGGCCAACAGGAACCCACAAACAAAGAATGGCTAACATTCGCCTCTAGGGGGCACTAGAGGCCACTTAAATTCCCATTTTATGGTCAAAAATGTTCTAATTTGGTACATTGATACTACAGGTCAACAGGAACCCTCAAACCAAGAATGGCTAACATTCACCCCTAGGGGCGCTTACAGGTAATTCCCAAAAGTCCCATTTTCTGGTCAAATATTTTCTAATTATGTACATTGATACTACAGGCCAACAGGAACCCACAAACCAAGAATGACCCATATTTGCCCATAGGAGGCGCTTACAGGCCACGCTCCCAAAAAATATTTTCAAAGTGATACCATTTCCACGCCTATTTAACCAATTCTTTTGAATCTTGGTGTACATGCCTCATTTCTCATTGGGAACAAAACGCTTCAAGGATCCATAAGGTATGATGGATTTTCCTGTAGACTGAAAATGTTTCGCTTAGGATTCAGACAGAAATACATGTTTTTTGATTCATCCATTGAGAGGGTTTAACCCCAACCCTCTACTGATCAATTTGAAATGATTTGCCATTTTGAGGAGGAATCTGCATTGCTGCTTGCAGCTATATTTATTATTATTATTATTATTATTATTCTCCTTGAGCCCCAATAGCTCAAAAAGTCACTGGTCAAAATTTTCTAAATTGGCACATTGATACTCCATGCCAACGGGTACCCCTAAACCAAGAATGGCCCATTATTCGCCCATAGGTGGCGTTACAGGCCACGCCCAAAAAACAAAATTCAAAGTGATACAATTTCCACGCCATTTGTCCAAATCTTCTGAAATTTGGTGTACATGCCTCATTCCTCATGGGGAACAAAAAGCCTCAAGAACCCATAACTTCCGCCATGATGGATTTTCCCAGACGCTGAAAATTTGCTAAAACCTACAAAACTCTTTCTTCTCCTGAACCGTGAGCTCCAATTGACTTGAAATTTGGTACACATGTGTAGAATGGACATCCTTGAAAACGCTATTTAGGAAAAATGAATACGTATACAAAATGGCTGAAAGGGGCGTGTTTATGTAAATGTCCAAATTTTAACAATATATACGTGTCAATAAATCAAATGTAATTTTGACTGATGGTTTTTCAAACCTAACATGCTTAAAGATGACATCACTCTGAAGTACTGTGCAAAGAATGGCCATGCTAAAATTCCCATTTTCTGGTCAAAAATGTTCTAATTTGGTAAATTAATAGTACAGGCCAACAGGAATCCACAAACCAAGAATGACCGACATACTCAATTAGGGGCACTACAGGACAAGCCAAAATTCCCATTTTCTGGTCAAAAATGTTCTAATTCGTACAAGAATAGTACAGGCCAACAGGAATCCACAAACCAAGAATGACCGACATTCGCCACTAGGGGCACTACAGGACAAGCCAAAATTCCCATTTTCTGGTCAAAAATTTTCTAATTTGGTACTTTGATACTACAGGCCAACAGGAACCCACATACCAAGTGTGGCTCTACATTCGCTCTTAGGGGCGCTTACAGGCTACTCCAAAATTTCGCTTTCTGGTCAAAAACGCTCTAATTTGGTACATTGATACTGCAGGTCAACAGGAACCCTCAAACCAAGAATGGCTAACATTCGCCTCTAGGGGGCACTACAGGCCATGCCTAAATTCCCATTTTCTGGTCAAAAATGTTCTAATTTGGTACATTAATAGTACAGGCCAAAAGGAATCCACAAACCAAGAATGACCGACATTCACCACTAGGTGGCGCTTAGAGGCCGCTCGAAATTCCCATTTTCTGGTCAAAAAGTTATAATTTGGTACATTGATACTACAGGCCAACAGGAACCCACAAACCAAGTATGGCCCACATTCGCCATTAGGGGGCTTACAGGCCACTCCCAAAATTTCGCTTTCTGGTCAAAAATTTTCTAATATGGTACATTGATACTACTGGCCAACAGGAACCCACAAACAAAGAATGGCTAACATTCGCCTTAGGGGGCACTAGAGGCCACTTAAATTCCCATTTTATGGTCAAAAATGTTCTAATTTGGTACATTGATACTACAGGTCAACAGGAACCCTCAAACCAAGAATGGCTAACATTCACCCCTAGGGGGCTTACAGGTAATTCCCAAAAGTCCCATTTTCTGGTCAAATATTTTCTAATTATGTACATTGATACTACAGGCCAACAGGAACCCACAAACCAAGAATGACCCACTATTTGCCCATAGGAGGCGTTACAGGCCACGCTTCCAAAAAATATTTTCAAAGTGATACCATTTCCACGCCTATTTAACCAATTCTTTTGAATCTTGGTGTACATGCCTCATTTCTCATTGGGAACAAAAAGCTTCAAGGATCCATAAGGTATGATGGATTTTCCTGTAGACTGAAAATGTTTCGCTTAGGATTCAGACAGAAATACATGTTTTTTGGATTCATCCATTGAGAGGGTTTAACCCCAACCCTCTACTGATCAATTTGAAATGATTTGCCATTTTGAGGAGGAATCCGCATTGCTGCTTGCAGCTATATTTATTATTATTATTATTATTATTATTCTCCTTGAGCCCCAATAGCTCAAAAAGTCACTGGTCAAAATTTTCTAAATTGGCACATTGATACTCCATGCCAACGGGTACCCCTAAACCAAGAATGGCCCACATTCGCCCATAGGTGGCGCTACAGGCCACGCCCAAAAAACAAAATTCAAAGTGATACAATTTCCACGCCATTTGTCCAAATCTTCTGAAATTTGGTGTACATGCCTCATTCCTCATGGGGAACAAAAAGCCTCAAGAACCCATAACTTCCGCCATGATGGATTTTCCCAGACGCTGAAAAATTTGCTAAAACCTACAAAACTCTTTCTTCTCCTGAACCGTAGCTCCAATTGACTTGAAATTTGGTACACATGTGTAGAATGGACATCCTTGAAAACGCTACTTAGGAAAAAATGAATACGATACAAAATGGCTGAAAGGGGCGTGTTTATGTAAATGTCCAAATTTTAACAATATATACGTGTCAATAAATCAAATGTAATTTTGACTGATGGTTTTTCAAACCTAACATGCTTAAAGATGACATCACTCTGAAGTACTGTGCAAAGAATGGCCATGCCAAAATTCCCATTTTCTGGTCAAAAATGTTCTAATTTGGTAAATTAATAGTACAGGCCAACAGGAATCCACAAACCAAGAATGACCGACATACGCCACTAGGGGCACTACAGGACAAGCCAAAATTCCCATTTTCTGGTCAAAAATGTTCTAATTCGTACAAGAATAGTACAGGCCAACAGGAATCCACAAACCAAGAATGACCGACATTCTGCCACTAGGGGCACTACAGGACAAGCCAAAATTCCCATTTTCTGGTCAAAAATTTTCTAATTTGGTACTTTGATACTACAGGCCAACAGGAACCCACATACCAAGTGTGGCCCACATTCGCTCTTAGGGGGCTTACAGGCTACTCCAAAATTTCGCTTTCTGGTCAAAAACGCTCTAATTTGGTACATTGATACTGCAGGTCAACAGGAACCCTCAAACCAAGAATGGCTAACATTCGCCCTTAGGGGCACTACAGGCCATGCCGAAATTCCCATTTTCTGGTCAAAAATGTTCTAATTTGGTACATTAATAGTACAGGCCAAAAGGAATCCACAAACCAAGAATGACCGACATTCACCACTAGGTGGCGTTAGAGGCCGCTCTAAATTCCCATTTTCTGGTCAAAAAGTTATAATTTGGTACATTGATACTACAGGCCAACAGGAACCCACAAACCAAGTATGGCCCACATTCGCCATTAGGGGGCTTACAGGCCACTCCCAAAATTTCGCTTTCTGGTCAAAAATTTTCTAATATGGTACATTGATACTACTGGCCAACAGGAACCCACAAACAAAGAATGGCTAACATTCGCCCTTAGGGGGCACTAGAGGCCACCTGAAATTCCCATTTTATGGTCAAAAATGTTCTAATTTGGTACATTGATACTACAGGTCAACAGGAACCCTCAAACCAAGAATGGCCAACATTCACCCCTAGGGGCGCTACAGGTAATTCCCAAAAGTCCCATTTTCTGGTCAAATATTTTCTAATTATGTACATTGATAATACAGGCCAACAGGAACCCACAAACCAAGAATGACCCACATTTGCCCATAGGAGGCGCTTACAGGCCACGTTCCCAAAAAATATTTTCAAAGTGATACCATTTCCACGCCATTTAAACAATTCTTTTGAATCTTGGTGTACATGCCTCATTTCTCATTGGGAACAAAAACGCTTCAAGGATCCATAAGGTATGATGGATTTTCCTGTAGACTGAAAATGTTTCGCTTAGGATTCAGACAGAAATACATGTTTTTTGGATTCATCCATTAAGAGGGTTTAACCCCAACCCTCTACTGATCAATTTGAAATGATTTGCCATTTTGAGGAGGAATCCGCATTGCTGCTTGCAGCTATATTTATTATTATTATTATTATTATTATTCTCCTTGAGCCCCAATAGCTCAAAAAGTCACTGGTCAAAATTTTCTAAATTGGCACATTGATACTCCATGCCAACGGGTACCCCCAAACCAAGAATGGTCAACATTCGCCCATAGGTGGCGCTACAGGCCACGCCCAAAAAAAAATATTTTCAAAGTGATACCATTTCCACGCCATTTGTCCAAATCTTCTGAAACTTGGTGTACGTGCCTCATTTCTCATGGGGAACAAAAAGCCTCAAGAACCCATAACTTCCGCCATGATGGATTTTCCCGTGACGGTGAAAATTTGCTAAAACCTACAAAACTCTTTCTTCTCCTGAACCGTAGCTCCAATTGACTTGAAATTTGGTACACATGTGTAGAATTGAAGTCTTTGAAAACGCTACTTAGGAAAAATGAATACGATACAAAATGGCTGAAAGGGGCGTGTTTATGTAAATGTCCAAATTTTAACAATATATACGTGTCAATAAATCAAATGTAATTTTGACTGATGGTTTTTCAAACCTAACATGCTTCAAGATGACATCACTCTGAAGTACTGCGCAAAGAATGGCTAACATTCGCCCTAGGGGGCTTACAGGCCATGCCGAAATTCCCATTTTCTGGTCTAAAATGTTCTAATTTGGTACAATGGTACTACAGGCCAACAGGAACCCACAAACCAAGAATGGACGACAATCGCCACCTAGGGGCGCTAAAGGCCACGCCAAAATTCCCGTTTTCTGGTCAAAAATGTTCTAATTTGGTACATTGATACTACATGCCAACAGGAACCCACAAACCAAGAATGGCCAACATTCGCCCCTAGGGGGCGCTACAGGCCACTCCAAAATTCCCATTTTCTGGTCAAATATTTTCTAATTTTGTACATTGATACTACAGGCCAACAGGAACCCACAAACCAAGAATGGTCCACATTCGACCATAGGTGGCGCTACAGGCCACGCCCCAAAAAAATATTTTCAAAGTGATACCATTTCCACGCCATTTGTCCAATTCTTCTGAAACTTGGTGTACATGCCTCATTTCTCATTGGGAACAAAAAGCCTCAAGGATCCATAAGGTCCGGTATGGATTTTCCTGTACATTGAAAATGTTTCGTTTAGGATTCAGACAAAGACATGTTTTTTTGAATTCCTTAATTGGGAGGGTTTATCCCCAACCATCTACTGATCAATTTTAAATGATTTGCCATTTTGAGGAGGAATCCGCATTGCTGCTTGCAGCTTTATTTATTATTATTATTATTATTATTTTCCTTGAGCCCAAATAGCTCAAAAAGTCACTGGTCAAAAATTTTCTAAATTGGCACATTGATACTCCATGCCAACGGGTACCCCCAAACCAAGAATGGTCAACATTCGCCCATAGGTGGCGCTACAGGCCACGCCCAAAAAAAATATTTTCAAAGTGATACCATTTCCACGCCATTTGTCCAAATCTTCTGAAACTTGGTAAACATGCCTCATTTCTCATGGGGAACAAAAAAGCCTCAAGGACCCATACTTCTGCCATTATGGATTTTCCTGTACAGTGAAAATTTTGGAAAACCTATAAAACTCTTCTTCTCCTGAATCTTAGCTCCAATTGACTTGGAATTTGGCACACGTGTGTAGTATGTATGTCTTTCCAAATGTTACTTAGCAAAAATGAATACAATACAAAATGGCTGAAATTGACGTGTTTATGTAAATGTACACACAAAAGATGATCAAAAATTTTAAAAATCCCATTGATTTACAATGGCTGAGCAAAGAGGCTCCCTCTACTGGAGTAACTCTGTCTACCACATGCAGCTCTTCTGTAGCAATCTCTCTAATGAAGCATTCGGTGGAGCTCCAGACTTAGAAGCCAAATGACATTTTACTTGTGTCTTCACGAAGGTAAGTCAATTGTGTGTTTTAATGCTTTCCAGTTTGAACATTCAAGCGATTTTACACTATTCAACTCAACAAAGGCAAAACAACTCAAATAAATGTTTGCGTGCAGTTTGTGTGACACAGTGAGCGAGCCGCGTCGCGTCTAACGCTCGCACGCCGATGAGAGTTCTCTTTCACTCGTGTTTGACCGGACAATTTCATACACCAAAAT
This sequence comes from Xyrauchen texanus, assembly GCF_025860055.1. NCBI lineage: Eukaryota > Metazoa > Chordata > Actinopteri > Cypriniformes > Catostomidae > Xyrauchen > Xyrauchen texanus. The sequence goes on from NW_026266533.1 coordinate 9,945, forward strand.
ACATGATATATTGGGGTGTCTGCTATGTCTCAAGTGAACAAACAGTTGATAAAGAAATCGGGTATCAATATATTGAATTATGAATTATTGAAGGGGTCTAGTGATGCCGCTATGATGTCCTGTTAGATTTTTCTCTATCGAGACAGCGTTAACCTAACGTATCAAAACTTCCGAGAATGATGTTGTTTAATTGTCTCTGACAACACGCAATCCGCGAGGCGAGATCATTTTTTTTGCATCTTCACGAAGGTTTGTCGGTTGTATACAATGTTTGCCTGTTTGAACATTCAAGCGATTTTACACTAATCAACACAACAAATGTGAAAACAACTAAAATACATGTTTGCGAGCAGATTGTGTAACACAGCGAGCCGCGTCGCGTCTAAAACGCTCGCACTCCGATGAGATTTCGCTTTCGCTGCTGCTTGCGTCTGAACGAACAATTTCATACAACAAACTGTCAAAATACATGATATATTGAGGAGTCTGTTATGTCTCAAGTGAACAAACAGTTGAGAAAGAAATCTGGTATAATTATATTGAATTCTGGCATTATTCCATGTGACGTCCTGCTATATTTTTCTCTCGAAACAGCGGAAACAACTTAAATTAAAGCTGCGAGCAGCGATGACGGGCCCAAGCCGGTGGCACTGCCACCCCTGTGCCTTTAGGGTTGCTGTGCACGATGGGCAATAACGTAACCTCGCTTTGACTGTCGAGAAGAAGATGTGTGCTGTAGAGCTCCAACGAACATTCGCAACGACAGCTCTCGACCTAGTTAGAAGCATTTCTTGTTTGCATGACATGTGGACTTAATAAATCCTTATCTTGAGCCAAATAAACAAGCTGACATTCAGTACAACCTGTGTCTTTTGTTTAGAACACATACAAATGTTATTTATGTACCGTTTTTGTACGGTACATAAATAAATAAAGCACCGCTTTTGAAGACTGCGCATGTGCGTAACGTGCTCTACTATGTACGTAACGAGCCGATTATTGAATCTGGAAATGGGTGGGGCCTGTAACACCTTTAGGAACCAAACGTGCAACACTCATAAATACCGGTTGTAAATCACATTCCCTCACTGCGTCTTTGAGATGGCTTCACGTGTTTGGATCGCCGGCAGTTCCATCATCCGCGACACTGCATACTCGCTTCTGTGAGCAGCGCCTGGACGGAAACCTCGGTCTTCAGTGTGAGATCACCTGGGACGGCAGAGGAGGCAGACTCTGGGAGCAGCTGTTTCCAGCTCTGCGCTTCTCAGGGCCAAAGCTACAGCTCCAGATATTCTCATTATTCACCTGGGAGGGAACAGTTTGTGTCGGTGGGTCGCAATCACCTCGATTTTCTTCGGAAATAAAGAGTGACCTGACCGAAGTCTTACAAATGTTTCCCAGAACCAGGCTGGTGTTTTCTGGCATTTTACCCCGTCTAAATTGGAGAGGACAGACTGGCAGGACTGGCTATGGCATTGAACGAAGCCGGCAGTGGATCAACGGCGCCATGTCTGGCTTTTGGCAGAGAGGCAGATGCGCTGCATTCACCAAAGAAACATCGGCTTGTTCCATCTGTGCAGAGACGGAGTCCACCTGAGACCAGAGGGAAACCAGCTTCTGCCGAGCAACCTCCGAGAAGCTCTGCAGGTGGAACTCAGAAGATGAAGCAACAAATGTCCTTTTAAGGGCAGCAACAATGGCTCTTTTAAGAGCCACATTCACTCATTCAAATAAAAAGCATTTTCCACGTGTGTGAAATTCGTTGTTCCTCACCTTACTTGATGTCAGGTTTCAGATGACTTGTTTTTAAATAAAAATGTCGATTCCTCTTATCCATTCCTTTGTAAGCATTTCAATATAACTTTCAAACCATTTAAGAATCGTAGCGCTGTTTTCTGTGCTGACCACAATCCAAAACGTGCCATAAAGCAGCTGTTCTCAAACTTTTTTGTTTTGGTTTATTTATATAAAGACACAGAGAATATTACTTGCCTTACCGGATTAGAATTATAAAAAATATAACTAGGGAATCACTAAAACGAGAGAATTATTCTTATTTGATGATACTCTCAAAACATTCCACAACAAATCCTTGAAATTGAATGATATTCAGAACAGAACACCTAATAAAAAAAACGCTCTCTTTACAATCAAAATGTTTTTACATTTGCGTATGTATTTGGATGCTAAACTATTCTTTATTATAGGCTTTGTACTTTACTCACGCTCCAATACCGACGTAGAAAATCATCCTCTTTACATGCTAAAAATATGCTTGGAAACATCACAGTGGAGCGGTGCTTACTGTGAATGATACTGAATTGTACTACTGACTATTTAAACTAGGGCTGGGCGATATGGCAAAATATATTATCACTGATATTTTTTTCCATATTGATCGATATCGATATTTGTTACGATATATAATTTAATAATGCTGCCCGCTTGAAAAGTATACTGATAATGATGCCTGAAGAAACCAGAAGGTTCAATAGTTGAACTGTATAGTTTATTAACATAAATAAATAACAATGCAAACATTTAACTGTGCAAACATGGATTGGTTGAGAATATATTTTGTTATAAAAGAATATTGATAAACTTTAAATCTAAATGTTAACATTTTACTTTTAGCAAACATGCTTTATCTGCTTTGACAAAACAATGCAAGTTAGCTTGCCTTGTAACTGATTATAAAATATCAAACTAAAAGCTGTGACTACAGTACTATCACATCAAATTTCTTTAGTAGGGCAGCAAACATTTCAAAATGTTTGCAGAGGTACAACCAAGACAACAAATGTAAACAAGTGAACCACAAAGTCCCTGGCAGATTTAAGTACTTAACTGTCAGATAAATAAAATATTAATTGTGTACTGGTTTTAAATATCTCAAATGTTTTAGAGGTAGCAATCTGAGTAAAAAGTGCAAAATGTAAACATTGTAAACCAGTCACTATGCTACACCTTTTAGGTAGTGCTCGCCATATGTAACCCTAATTACCCTATTATAGGTTTTTTGCCAGAAAGACTAGTCTGCAAAAATTTTGGACGGAGTAACATTAACATGGGCCCGCGATTTTCATACTCTCGGTGTGGTCGCTGGATGGTACCTTTTCAGGTGACCTGAAAAGGTTTTATTTGTTGTGTTTCCCGTCTTGGTTATCACCGAATCGACGGCATATTTCGCGAGACCGTCTTTATTTGCGCGTCGTCGCTTTCAGATATCCAAACCACTTCCATATAATTGACGCCTTGTTACCTTTTTTGTCAACAATTTCCTCAGCTTTGGAAGATAGTTCGCTTCCACTCATTTTTTCTTTACACTCACTTTCTTCACTGCCGGTAGCTCAAACAGTGCTCTGCTAGCAAATGGGCGTGTACTTAGACGCACAAGCCAAAATCTGCGCTCTGACTGGCTGTTGTCCGCTTATTTCTGCTTTGTAATAGGCTGTTAGGTCTATCCATATCGAGTAAACATGTCAAAAGTTTATCATCGTAGTCTAAATAAATATTATCGCGATGCCATATCGAGATCGCTTTTATCGCCCAGCCCTAATTTAAACAGAGTAATCTTTATATGTTAGGTTTACTATTTTATTATTATATTTTATTGCGGATATAATGAACAGGCTGCGATGTCAAGATTGCAATGATGGAGTGTGTGTGTGTGTGTATTTGTAACCTTAAGTAATCATGGTTTATTTATTCATTTGTTCTTTTATTTATTTATTATTTAACATGCATGTGTGCATTATTAAAAGTACCATTGCAGCAACGAGAACGGGTCTGAGCCAAATTATGTTAAAGATGTGTTCTGGTGACTGGCGTGTTTTTAAACCAATCAGATAAGAGTAAATCGAGAGTTAGCGATTAGCTCATCTGATTGGCTACATGAAGAAGGTGGACCCGCCCTCCACTTCGCACTCCCGTTGGAACTACGTCATTTCAACAACAAATGGTAGATTTATCAGAAAATTAATCAAAGAAAATCAATCGCAAAGATCGCAAAACAATAATTATAAAAGTGGTTGTTTGCTGCCATTTTTAGGGCCCAAGCACAAAGTGCGTAGGACCCTATTGTTTTCGTTAGGATTATTAGGGCCCAAGCACAAAGTGCGTAGGACCCTATTGTTTTCGTTAGGATTATTATTATTATTATTATTAGGGCCCAAGCACAAAGTGCGTAGGACCCTATTGTTTTCGTTAGGATTATTATTATTATTATTATTTTTTTTTTTACGACTATTGGGGCACTTTTGGGGCTCTTAACGTGCTCAAAAACTCTTGAAACTTTGCACACGGGTCAGAACCCGCGGCTGTCAGGGCCGGGCTGAAGCTGGTACCCGGGCGTGGCAGGGGGGCTCGACAGCGCCCCCTGGAACAGGGTCCGAAAACTTGGTCTATAACTCAAACACGCTTGCATGTAATAATATGAAACTCGATGCACGTATAGATCTCATCGTTTCATATATCCTTCATACTTTTACTTTTTACCCCAGACCAACAGGAAACCGTCTATTTAGGGTTGTTTGAAAAACGCACGCAATGGAATTTGGAATACTCCTCCCAGAGAATTCCACCAATCGCCACCAAACTCGGTCAGCATGATGTCAAGACATTGAGCATGAAAAATTGCCGGCAGATTTTTGATATCTCCAACGGTTTGGCAGTGGCGAGGAAACGAAATGATGGCGCGAAAAGAGAAACAGGAAGTGTGTTATAACTTCTGCATACATTAATTGATCTCCATGAAACCGCAGCAGCGTGATCGCTGGAAGAAGCCGATCGCATGGATGTGACTATTGTCAGTCAAAGTTATAGCGCCACCAACTGGCAGAAGGAAGTGTGTCACTTTTAAAATGCTTTGAAATCACCCACTTATTTTTACCCGATTTACTTAAAACTTTAGGTGTATAATGTAAACACACGGCAGATGTAGACATGTGAAAGGATTATTGATATCTTCGATACTGTCGCCGCGGCAACGCTTCAAACTCGAATATTCTTTTTTGATGCTTTTGAGACTCTTAGCATACTTGAAATTGCATGAAACTCGACAGACTCATCACATTTATTAGCCAGTACACATGTGCAAAGTTTCAGAAACGGGCGTGGTGCAGGGGCTCAGTAGCGCCACCTTTTGACAAAAGTGGGGGTTGCTTTACACTTTGACCCACAGTCACAAAACTCAGGAATTATATTGTTCTCATCGAGCCGGACAACTTTCTAATTTACAGTCATTAGCTCAGACCAACAGAAAGTCAGATATCGTGGTTTGAATGTGGATGTTTTGGAGAATTTTCTCCCTCTCTCACTGACCCTACGTCTCTCTGTGTCTGGGGGAGGGTGCTGATTTTGCTGAGGAGTGAAAATGCTTTTATTTTTGTTTTTCAAGGTTTTGGGGCCCTTAACGTGCTCGAAAACTCTTGAAACTTTGCACACGGGTCAGAACCCGCGGCCATCAGGGTCGGACCGAAGATGGTACCCGGGCGTGGCAGGGGGCTCGACAGCGCCCCCTGGAATGGGATTCGAACACTTGTCCATATATCAAACATGCTTGCATGTAATGATATGAAACTCGGTACACTTGTAGGTCTCGTCGGGCCGAACAACTTTCGTGCTCTAAGTTTTACGCCAGCCCAACAGGAAGTCGGCTATTATGGGTTGTTTGGAAACACGTGCTCTGGAATTATATATATTCCTCCTAGAGAATGAATCCAATCGCCACCAAACTCGGTCGGCATGAAGTCAAGACATTGAGGATGCTACATTCTGGACGGATTTTTGATATCTCGAACGGTTTGGCCGTGACGAGGAAATTGATTTATGACTAAAAATGGACACATGAAGTGTGTTATAACTTAGTTAGTTCTATCTACAGTTACAAAACTCGGCGTGTATATTGTTCTCGTCGAGCCGAACAACTTTCTAATTTACAGTCATTAGCTCCGACCAACAGAAAGTCAGATATTGTGGTTTGAATGTGGATTTCTTAAAATTTTTCTCTTTCTGAGTGACCCCTCCTCCTCCCTTTCTGTGTTTTTTCTCTCAGTGTCTCTCTGTCTGACAGACAGAATGGGCCTGCCAAATTTTTTTGTGTGTGTGTGTGTGTGTGTGTGTGGGGAGGGGAGGGGGGTTCTCTGTTGGGTTTACATTTGCTTTTTGATTGTTTGATTGTTTTTCAAGGTTTCTGGGACTTTTGGGGCCCTTAACATGCTCGAAAACTCTTGAAACTTTGCACACAGGTCAGAACCCGCGGCCATCAGGGTCGGACCGAAGATGGTACCCGGGCGTGGCAGGGGGGCTCGACAGCGCCCCCTGGAATGGGATTCGAACACTTGTCCATATATCAAACATGCTTGCATGTAATGATATGAAACTCGGTACACTTGTAGGTCTCGTCGGGCCGAACAACTTTCGTGCTCTAAGTTTTACGCCAGCCCAACAGGAAGTCGGCTATTATGGGTTGTTTGGAAACACGTGCTCTGGAATTATATATATTCCTCCTAGAGAATGAATCCAATCGCCACCAAACTCGGTCGGCATGAAGTCAAGACATTGAGGATGCTACATTCGGACGGATTTTTGATATCTCGAACGGTTTGGCCGTGACGAGGAAATTGATTTATGACTAAAAATGGACACATGAAGTGTGTTATAACTTAGTTAGTTCTATCTACAGTTACAAAACTCGGCGTGTATATTGTTCTCGTCGAGCTGAACAACTTTCTAATTTACAGTCATTAGCTCCGACCAACAGAAAGTCAGATATTGTGGTTTGAATGTGGATTTCTTAAAATTTTTCTCTTTCTGAGTGACCCCTCCTCCTCCCTTTCTGTGTTTTTTCTCTCAGTGTCTCTCTGTCTGACAGACAGAATGGGCCTGCCAAATTTTTTTTGTGTGTGTGTGTGTGTGTGTGTGGGGAGGGGAGGGGAGGGGGGGGGGTTCTCTGTTGGGTTTACATTTGCTTTTTGATTGTTTGATTGTTTTTCAAGGTTTCTGGGACTTTTGGGGCCCTTAACATGCTCGAAAACTCTTGAAACTTTGCACACAGGTCAGAACCCGCGGCCATCAGGGCCGGGCTGATCTGGTACCCGGGCGTGGCAGGGGGCTCGACAGCGACACCTGGAATGGGATTCAAACACTTGTCCATATATCAAACATGCTTGCATGTAATAATATGAAACTCGGAACACTTCTAGATCTCGTCGGGCCGAACAACTTTCTAATTTACAGTCATTAGCTCAGACCAACAGAAAGTCAGATATTTTGGTTTGAATGTGGAACACATTTCAAATTAACTTTGAAGCTCCAAAAAGCACATCAAAAGTAACATAAAAGAAGGGAGTGTGTTATAACTTCTGCATACATTAACTGATCTCGATGAAACTTCAGCAGTGTGTTTGCGGGAAGAGGCCGGTCGCATGGATGTGACTACTGTGAGTCAAAGTTATAGCGCCACCAACTGGCAGAAGGAAGTGTGTCACTTTCAAAATGCTTTGAAATCACCCTCTTATGTCTCAAGTGAACGAACAGACCAACAGAAAATCTGATATTTTGGTTTGAATGTGGAACACATTGCAAATGAACTTTGAAGCTCCAAAAAGCACACAAAGGAAGCATAAAAGCAAGGAAGTGTGTTATAACTTTTGCATATATTAACTGATCTTGATGAAACTTCAGCAGTGTGTCACATGGATGTGACTACTGTGAGTCAAAGTTATAGCGCCACCAACTGGCAGAAGGAAGTGTGTCACTTTCAAAATGCTTTGAAATCACCCCCTTATGTCTCAATAGAACAAACAGTTGATAAAGAAATCGGGTATCAATACATTGAATTATGAATTATTGCAGTGATCAACTTTAATGTCCGGTTAAGATGAAAATAAACTATTGCTCTGTCTAAGCCATTATCTTTCTGAAACACGTCACAAAAACTTACAGAAACTGATAACACAAACATGATGTTGGAAATACACACTTATCAGAATAGTTATATTAAACTTTAGTCTATTTCAGTTAAAGCCATTTCAGTTATAAAGCTGTCTCATGTAATTTCTCCTTTAATTCTATAATATAACCACTAGGTGGAGTTCTAAGCCTATTTTCTGTATTCTCGTTGTTTTAACGTATGAAGAAGACTTGTACATGTTGTTGAGAACGCAGTAAAGTGTGACGCATATTTCGTTCTGTGAGTTTTATGAGTACTCGAGTCTTTATTAAAACCAACACATGAAACATATGTCTAAAGAAAGTAGGGATGGGCTGATCGATCCGAACGTATCAAAACGTCCGAGAATGATGATCAAATTTCAAAATGCTTTGAAATCACACTCTTATTTTTATTGTAAACCTGTGATAAAACATATATGCTTGTGTTTTACATTTTTAAGAAAACAAAAAAAATGGCAGCAAACAACCACTTTTATAATTATTGTTTTGCGATCTTTGCGATTGATTTTCTTTCTGATTAATTTTCTGATAAATCTACCATTTGTTGTTGAAATGACGTAGTTCCAACGGGAGTGCGAAGTGGAGGGCGGGTCCACCTTCTTCATGTAGCCAATCAGATGAGCTAATCGCTAACTCTCGATTTACTCTTATCTGATTGGTTTAAAAACACGCCAGTCACCAGAACACATCTTTAACATAATTTGGCTCAGACCCGTTCTCGTTGCTGCAATGGTACTTTTAATAATGCACACATGCATGTTAAATAATAAATAAATAAAAGAACAAATGAATAAATAAACCATGATTACTTAAGGTTACAAATACACACACACACACACTCCATCATTGCAATCTTGACATCGCAGCCTGTTCATTATATCCGCAATAAAATATAATAATAAAATAGTAAACCTAACATATAAAAATTACTCTGTTTAAATTAGGGCTGGGCGATAAAACGATCTCGATATGGCATCGCGATAATATTTATTTAGACTACGATGATAAACTTTTGACATGTTTACTCGATATGGATAGACCTAACAGCCTATTACAAAGCAGAAATAAACGGACAACAGCCAGTCAGAACGCAGATTTTGGCTTGTAGCGTCTAAGTACACGCCCATTTGCTAGCAGAGCACTGTTTGAGCTACCGGCAGTGAAGAAAGTGAGTGTAAAGAAAAATGAGTGGAAACGACGAACTCGAACTATCTTCCAAAGCTGAGGAAATTGTTGACAAAAAAGGTAACAAGACGTCAATTATATGGAAGTGGTTTGGATATCTGAAAAGCGACGACGCGCAAATAAAGACGGTCTGCGAAATATGCCGTCGGTCGGTGATAACCAAGACGGAAACACAAATAAAACCTTTTCGGTCACCTGAAAAGGTACCATCCCAGCGACCACACCGAGAATATGAAAATGCGGGCCCATGTTAATGTTACTCCGTCCAAAAGTTTTGCAGACTAGTCTTTCTGGCAAAAAACCTATAATAGGGTAATTAGGGTTACATATGACCGAGCACTACCTACAAGGTGTAGCATAGTGACTGGTTTACAATGTTTACATTTTGCACTTTTACTCAGATTGCTACCTCTAAAACATTTGAGATATTTAAAACCAGTACACAATTAATATTTTATTTATCTGACAGTTAAGTACTTAAATCTGCCAGGGACTTTGTGGTTCACTTGTTTACATTTGTTGTCTTGGTTGTACCTCTGCAAACATTTTGAAATGTTTGCTGCCCTGCCAAAGAAATTTGATGTGATAGTACTGTAGTCACAGCTTTTAGTTTAATATTTTATAATCAGTTACAAGGCAAGCTAACTTGCATTGTTTTGTCAAGGCAGATAAAGCATGTTTGCTAAAAGTAAAATGTTAACATTTAGATTTAAAGTTTATCAATATTCTTTTATAACAAAATATATTCTCAACCAATCCATGTTTGCACAGTTAAATGTTTGCATTGTTATTTATTTATGTTAATAAACTATATAGTTCAACTATTGGACCTTCTGGTTTCTTCAGGCATCATTATCAGTATACTTTTCAAACGGGCAGCATTATTAAATTATATATCAGTAACAAATATCGATATCGATCAATATGGAAAAAAATATCGTGATAATATATTTTGCCATATCGCCCAGCCCTAGTTTAAATAGTCAGTAGTACAATTCAGTATCATTCACAGTAAGCACCGCTCCACTGTGATGTTTCCAAGCATATTTTTAGCATGTAAAGCGGATGATTTTCTACGTCGGTATTGGAGCGTGAGTAAAGTACAAAGCCTATAATAAAGAATAGTTTAGCATCCAAATACATCGCAAATGTAAAAACATTTTGATTGTAAAGAGAGCGTTTTTTTATTACGTGTTCTGTTCTGAATATCATTCAATTTCAAGGATTTGTTGTGGAATGTTTTGAGAGTATCATCAAATAAGAATAATTCTCTCGTTTTAGTGATTCCCTAGTTATTTTTTTTATAATTCTAATCAGGTAAGGCAAGTAATATTCTCTGTGTCTTTATATAAATAAACCAAAACAAAAAGTTTGAGAACCGCTGCTTTATGGCACGCTTTTGGATTGTGGTCTGCACAGAAAACAGCGCACGATTCTTAAATGGTTTGAAAGTTATATTGAAATGCTTACAAAGGAATGGATAAGAGGAATCGACATTTTTATTTAAAAACAAGTCATCTGAAACCTGACATCAAGTAAGGTGAGGAACAACGAATTTCACACACTTGGAAAATGCTTTTTATTTGAATGAGTGAATGTGGCTCTTAAAAGAGCCATTGTTGCTGCCCTTAAAAGGACATTTGTTGCTTCATCTTCTGAGTTCCACCTGCAGAGCTTCTCGGAGGTTGCTCGGCAGAAGCTGGTTTCCCTCTGGTCTCAGGTGGACTCCGTCTCTGCACAGATGGAACAAGCCGATGTTTCTGTGGTGAATGCAGCGCATCTGCCTCTCTGCCAAGAAGCCAGACATGACGCCGTTGATCCACCGCCGGCTTCGTTCAATGCCATAGCCAGTCCTGCCAGTCTGTCCTCTCCAATTTAGACGGGGTAAAATGCCAGAAAACACCAGCCTGGTTCTGGGGAACATTTGTAAGACTTCGGTCAGGTCACTCTTTATTTCCGAAGAAAATCGAGGCGGTTCGTGCCCACCCGACACAAACTGTTCCCTCCCAGGTGAATAATGAGAATATCTGGAGCTGTAGCTTTGGCCCTGAGAGAGCGCAGAGCTGGAAACAGCTGCTCCCAGAGTCTGCCTCCTCTGCCGTCCCAGGTGATCTCACACTGAAGACCGAGGTTTCCGTCCAGGCGCTGCTCACAGAAGCGAGTATGCAGTGTGCGGATGATGGAACTGCCGACGATCCAAACACGTGAAGCCATCTCAAAGACGAGTGAGGGAATGTGATTTACAACCGGTATTTATGAGTGTTGCACGTTTGGTTCCTAAAGGTGTTACAGGCCCCACCCATTTCCAGATTCAATAATCGGCTCGTTCTTACATAGTAGAGCACGTTCGCACATGCGCAGTCTTCAAAAACTGTGCTTTATTTATGTACCGTACAAAACCGGTACATAAATAACATTTGTATGTGTTCTAAACAAAAGACACAGGTTGTACTGAATGTCAGCTTGTTTATTTGGCTCAAGATAAGGATTTATTAAGTCCACATGTCATGCAAACAAGAAATGCTTCTAACTAGGTCGAGAGCTGTCGTTCATGAATGTTCGTTGGAGCTCTACAGCACACATCTTCTTCTCGACAGTCAAAGCGAGGTTACGTTATTGCCCATCGTGCACAGCAACCCTAAAGGCACGGGGGTGGCGGTGCCACCGGCTTGGGCCCGTCATCGCTGCTCGCAGCTTTAATTTTTTTTGTTTTCTTAAAAATGTAAAACACAAGCATCAATGTTTTATCACAGGTTTACAATAAAAATAAGAGTGTGATTTCAAAGCATTTTGAAATTTGATCATCATTCTCGGACGTTTTGATACGTTCGGATCGATCAGCCCATCCCTACTTTCTTTAGACATATGTTTCATGTGTTGGTTTTAATAAAGACTCGGAGTACTCATAAAACTCACAGAACGAAATATGCGTCACACTTTACTGCGTTCTCAACAACATGTAAGTCTTCTTCATACGTTAAAACAACGAGAATACAGAAAATAGGCTTAGAACTCCACCTAGTGGTTATATTATAGAATTAAAGGAGAAATTACATGAGACAGCTTTATAACTGAAATGGCTTTAACTGAAATAGACTAAAGTTTAATATAACTATTCTGATAAGTGTATATTTCCAACATCATGTTTGTGTTATCAGTTTCTGTAAGTTTTTGTGACGTGTTTCAGAAAGATAATGGCTTAGACAGAGCAATAGTTTATTTTCATCTTAACCGGACATTAAAGCTGATCACTGCAATAATTCATAATTCAATATATTGATACCCGATTTCTTTATCAACTGTTTGTTCAATTGAGACATAAGGGGTGATTTCAAAGCATTTTGAAAGTGACACACTTCCTTCTGCCAGTTGGTGGCGCTATAACTTTGACTCACAGTAGTCACATCCATGTGACACACTGCTGAAGTTTCATCGAGATCAGTTAATATATGCAAAAGTTATAACACACTTCCTTGCTTTATGCTTCCTTTGTGTGCTTTTTGGAGCTTCAAAGTTCATTTGCAATGTGTTCCACATTCAAACCAAAATATCTGACTCTAGGTCAAAGTATGAAACCAATACCCCACTTTTGTCTGAAGGTGGCGCTACTGAGCCCGTGCACCAGGCATCAAAAAAGAAAATTCAAGTTTGAAGAGCTGCCACAACAACAGTATTTAAGATATCAATAATCCTTTCACATGTCTACATCTGCCGTGTGTTTACATTATACACCTAAAGTTTTAAGTAAATCGGGTAAAAATAAGAGGGTGATTTCAAAGCATTGTGAAAGTGACACACTTCCTTCTGCCAGTTGGTGGCGCTATAAGTTTGACTCACAATAGTCACATCCATGCGATCGGCCTCTTACAGCGAACACACTGCTGAAGTTTCATCGACATCAATTAATGTATGCAGAAGTTATAACACACTTCCTGTTTCTCTTTTCGCGTCATCATTTCGTTTCCTCGCCACGGCCAAACCGTTCGACATATCAAAAATCCGCCGGCAATTTTTCATCCTCAATGTCTTGACTTCATGCTGACCGAGTTTCGTGGTGATAGGTGGAATTCTCTAGGAGGAGTATTTCAAATTCCATTGCATGCGTTTCCAAAAACCCTAAATAGACGATTTCCTGTTGGGCTGAGGTAAAAAGTAAAAGTATGAAGGATATATGAAACGATGAGATCTATATGTGTACCGAAGTTTCATATTATTACATGCAAGCGTGTTTGATTTATGGACCAAGTTTTCGGACCCCGTTCCAGGGGGCGCCGTCGAGCCCCCCTGCCACGCCCGGGTACCAGCTTCAGCCCGGCCCTAATGGCCGCGGGTTCTGACCCACGTGCAAAGTTTCAAGAGTTTTAGAGCACGTTAAGAACCCCAAAAGTGCCCCAATAGTCGTAAAAAAAATTAAAGCTGCGAGCAGCGATGACGGGCCCAAGCCGGTGGCACCGCCACCCCTGGGCCTTTAGGGTCGCCGCGCACGACGGGCAATAACGTAAACTCGCTTCGACCGTCGAGAAGATGTGTGCAAATTCCAAGAAATCCACATTCAAACCAAAATATCTGACTTTCTGTTGGTCTGTTTGTTCACTTGAGACATAAGGGGGTGATTTAAAAGCATTTTGAAAGTGACACACTTCCTTCTGCCAGTTGGTGGCGCTATAACTGACTCACAATAGCAACATCCATGCGATCGGCCTCTTACAGCGAACACACTGCTGAAGTTTAGTCGAGATCAATTAATGTATGCAGAAGTTATAACAGACTTCCTGTTTCTCTTACTGCCTTCTGCCAGTTATTATAGGCTTTGTACTTTACTCACGCTCCAATACCGACGTAGAAAATCATCCTCTTTACAGGCTAAAAAATATGCTTGGAAACATCACAGTGGAGCGGTGCTTACTGTGAATGATACTGAATTGTACTACTGACTATTTAAACAGAGTAATTTTTATATGGTAGGTTTAATATTTTATTATTATATTTTATTACGGCTATAATGAACAGGCTGCAATGTCAAGATTGCAATGATGGAGTGTGTGTGTGTGTGTGTGTATTTGTAACCTTAAAGGGGTCATATAATGCCATTTTTGTACAAGTTAATATGAATCTTTAGGGTCTAAATGAAAACTTTGTAATATACTTTTATTAAAAATTCTCATTAGTATTTTAAGAAAACACTAATTTTAACTGCTCAAAAACAGCTCCGCTTTCAGCACGCCGTTTCAGTGCATATGACTTTAAATGATAATGAGGTTTGGTCACCCGCCCCTCCCTCCGTTCTGGGGGAATTCTAGTCTTGAATCATATGCATTTGCAAGATGTAAACAGTATTTTGCCAGTATTGTGTTACCATTCATCTTCATGCAGTTATAACTGTTTTTTGACATTACTTCTTAATCAGTAACATACAAGTAAACCAGGTGTAACTTAGTGTTACCATGTTAACTGTAACACCTGCGTACACAGTTTTTAATAACACAATAACCATAACGCGTTGTTCATTATAAACGTGGGATTATGAATTATATTGAGAACGTCGTAACGTTATGGAAAACATGCCGTAATGTACCCTGAGTGTAAACATTAGCCACATGCAGTTTAGCGTTGTTTTGGTTAAACTCACCTCTGAATGCCGCTTTACCTGCAGTTGAGCGTTGTTAAACTCACCGATGAATGGGGTTGTACACCACAATGAGCGTTGTTAAACAAACCGATGAATGCGGTTGCCTATGAACAGCTTAAACCTTTACTGAGAGGGCACTTTGATATCAGATTGTGAGGGTTTTTAAACATAAAAAACTGTTGGAGGGCCAGATAAAGATGATCAGGGGCCACCATTATACTAGCCCTGCCATAGATCATTTATTGTAGCCTATTCCTTTTTATTTTTATTTATTGCAGTCTCGACCCATTCGCAGCAGACCATTGCGGTGAGCTTACCCAAGACGCCAAATTTCAACGCTACAGGCTCCGGTTCAGAGATATATAGAAGTCTATCGGACTACCCTGCACGTTATGTTTGCTCTCCTGATCACAACAGAAGTGACGTAGATAGTGACGTGTGCAAAACTGTCCCAATTCTGCTTTTCACAGCTCGGGCCCTTAGCGACTTACTCCGCTAAGTGCACTTTCAACAAGTGTCCACTTCGAGGAAGGCCTTAGGGCATAGTGTGCATATTGGGACAGGGCCTTCCTGTTTTCGGTCGAAGTCCACAGTAGTCGATTGTCGAGTTAACGCGCGATCATTGGTAACTAAGCAATTCAAGAGAACGCGCCCTATTTAAGTCAACAGGGTGCAACAGAGTTCTCAATAGAAAATACCACTCTAATCACCCTTTTGCTAATGAAAAAAATAATAATCTATAAACAAAGTCGTAACAGCTAAAATAATTTTAGCTCAAATTTATTTATTTGCTAAAATAAAACATTTACTTACTTTTACATGTTTCATTAAGTCCTCGGCAGTTGCATGACCCATGAACTGGGATCCCAGGTATCTTGACTGCACCTGCCCGCCCTCCCAAAAACGTACGTGCAGGTCCAGCTGTTTCGCTTTTGGTGGTGCGATGAAGACTTTCGTCGAACATCAGCACGTAACGGTCCCGTGATTTTGGAAATTAGTCATCATCCGCTATTCCAAAGCCGTAATGGCTGATGGCTGTCGTTTGCTGGAGACCCTTCACAGCAGTTAGATGTTTTTCACTTTTTGAATGAGACTCCAGCTCCGTACACCCAACATTCCCAATTTAATAGCTTTCTTGCATAAGCAGTAGGCTTCAAATGCGTTATTTGCAACTGGCTTTAACCAAGCACGAAATTCAGATTTTTCAAGCCAAGTATCGCTAAACTTGCACTTCCTCATAGCTGAATAAAATCCGCTTAACGCCTTTCTGTGGTATCCAGAGACTCGCGCCAATAACACTAAAGCTCAAAGCTGATTGGCTGTTGCATGTTGGTCTATTTTGTAGTCATAATACAGCTAATTATATTTGGACTATTGAAAAAGAAACTACAACACCACGGAATAAAAAAAAAACATTCCAAAGCGCTAGGGAGCATTTAAATGAGTTTTACATGGACGTAGGAAAATTAAGACCTGTTAAAAATTATTTAAGACCTAGAACACAATACTTCAGCAAATTTAAGACTTTTTAAGGCCTTAAATTGTGATTTTGAAATTTAAGACTTTTTAAGACTTTTTAAGACCCCGTGGAAACCCTGTTCTGAGTAAAATCACCAAAGCAATGACGCTCACGACTCCCGTTGAAGTATCCAGCATCTCTAAGGTCTGCAAATAACTCCATCCAGAACTGAGACGTATATACATTTTTAAGAGTCCTCAAGCTGATGTTTACACCGTGTACAGCGCACGAAGTGGCCCTCGTTAAAATATTGAACGCAATGATGCAGTATGTCTTGTTTTTCCATCTGGTCCGCGTCTTTTAAAAACTCCAAACACCGCTCTCAACAGTCAACACGCATAAGTCTTCTTCTTACGTTAAAACAACGAGAATACAGAAAATGTGCTTAGACCTCCACCTAGTGGTTATATTATAGAATTAAAGGAGAAATTACATATGAGACAGCTTTATAACTGAAATGGCTTTAACTGAAATAGACAAGTTTAATATAACTATTCTGATAAGTGTATATTTCCAACATCATGTTTGTGTTATCCGCTTCTGTAAGTTTTTGTGACGTGTTTCAGAAAGATAATCGCTTAGACAGAGTAATAGTTTATTTTCATCTTAACCGACATCACAGTTGATCAATGCAATAATTCATAATTCAATATATTGATACCGATTTCTTTATCAACTGTTTGTTCAATTGAGACATAAGGGGTGATTTCAAAGCATTTTGAAAGTGACACACTTCCTTCTGCCAGTTGGTGGCGCTATAACTTTGACTCACAATAGTCACATCCACGCGACCGGCCTCTTCCAGTGAAGAAACTGCTGAAGTTTCATCAAGATCAAGTAATGTATGCAGAAGTTATAACACACTTCCTTGCTGTTTAAGCTGCATTTATGTGCTTTTTTTGAGCTTCAAAGTTCTTGTGCAATGTGTTCCACATTCAAACCAAAATATCTGACTGTAGGTCAAAGTATGAAACCAATACCCCACTTTTGTCTGAAGGTGGCGCTACTGAGCCCCTGCACCAGGCATCAAAAACGAAAATTCAAATTTGAAGAACTGCCACGACAACAGTATTGAAGATATCAATAATCCTTTCACACGTCTACATCTGCCGGGTGTTTACATTATACACATAAAGTTTGAAGTAAATCGTGTAAAAATAAGTGGGTGATTTTGAAGCATTTTGAAAGTGACACACTTCCTTCTGCCAGTTGGTGGCGCTATAACTTTGACTCACAATAGTCACATCCATGCGATCGGCCTCTTACAGCGAACACACCGCTGAAGTTTCATCGAGATCAATTAATGTATGCAGAAGTTATAACACTCTGACTGTTTCTCCTTTCTCGCCATCATTTCGTTTCCTCGCCACGGCCAAACCGTTAGAGATATCAAAAATCTGCCGGCAATTTTTCATGCTCAATGTCTTGACATCATGCTGACCGAGTTTGGTGGCGATTGGTGGAATTCTCTGGGAGGAGTATTTCACATTCCATTGCGTGCGTTTTCAAACAACCCTAAATAGACGATTTCCTGTTGGTCTGGGGTAAAAAGTAAAAGTATGAAGGATATATGAAACGATGAGATCTATATGTGTACCGAGTTTCATATTATTACATGCAAGCGTGTTTGAGTGATAGACCAAGTTTTCGGACACTGTTCCAGGGGGCGCTGTCGAGCCCCCTGCCACGCTCGGTACCAGCTTCAGCCCGGCCCTAATGACCGCAGGTTCTGACCCGTGTGCAAAGTTTCAAGAGTTTTTGAGCATGTTAAGAGCCCCAAAAGTGCCCCGTAAGTCGTAAAAAAAAAAATAATAATAATAATAATAATAATAATAATCCTAACGAAAACAATAGGGTCCTACGCACTTTGTGCTTGGGCCCTAATAATAATAATCCTAACGAAAACAATAGGGTCCTACGCACTTTGTGCTTGGGCCCTAATAATAATAATAATAATAATAATAACAATAATAATAATAATAATAATCCTAACGAAAACAATAGGGTCCTACGCACTTTGTGCTTGGGCCCTAATAATCCTAACGAAAACAATAGGGTCCTACGCACTTTGTGCTTGGGCCCTAATAATAATAATAATCCTAACGAAAACAATAGGGTCCTACGCACTTTGTGCTTGGGCCCTAATAATCCTAACGAAAACAATAGGGTCCTACGCACTTTGTGCTTGGGCCCTAATTAAAGCTGCGAGCAGCGATGGCGGGCCCAAGCCGGTGGCACCGCCACCCCCGTGCCTTTAGGGTTGCTGTGCACGATGAGCAATAACGTAACCTCGCTTTGACTGTCGAGAAGATGTGTGCTGTAGAGCTCGCATCAGTGTGTGCTCTGCAAAAGTGCGCATCAAGGGCACATATCGACCACAAAGTATGCGTGAGCACCCTTCCGATACCTAAAATGAAAAATGAGACACCCTTCGGTCTCATGGAGTTAATGGACACATGAAATAAGTACACAAGACTGAAAATTCATATGAAGTGTGCCATTTAGGACAGGGCCTATGACCGTGAACCACAATAGTCACATCTATGAGATAATTCAAATGTAGAATAATTTTTGATGTCATAGGATGTCATAGGTCAATATCTTTTGCAGCACTTAAATGTGTTAATCCAGAAAGCCAGCATTTATCTGGAGGTCTTTGTACAGGTTTATCAATGTAATTATAATTTACGCTTATGTGTTCCTATGATATGCAATGGAAGTACATTTCTATGTTTAACATGGGTGTATTCACAATACATAGCATACGATATAATATCTTAAGATTATTTATCATTATGTTAAGTACATCACACAAATGTGACTGTATTCACCTGTAATGTCTCCAATAAGTACAGTATATTGGCCTGTATGGCCATGATATATTGCCTTAGCTAGACTTTAGCTAACCTATTACATTAGCTAGTAGCTCATGAGTCATGAATGTTAGCAAGACACAAGTTAACTATATTTGCTTTTGGCTAATTAGCTGTATAGTCGAGGCACTGTACACGACGCGGAGGGAGGGCGGGCATCGACAAAATCTCATCTACCGACCTGATGTTTTTTAATAAATATATTTGTTTGACAGGGAAGCTGTGCGCAAACAGGAATATATATATTAATTTATTTATTAAAAAAATAAAAATAAACACCCCAGAAAAAAGGGCACTAATTTCTCTCGAGGAAGAAAAAGGGCAGGTGCTCAAGCCCCCTTTGATGTCTATTTGTGCACGTGCCTGATGCTACGTTCACACCGGACGCGAATAGCGCGTCAGGCGCGAGTGATTTCAATGTTAAGTCAATGCAAAGACGCGTTACGCGCGTAAAAAATTCCTGCGGCGCGAATGAGGCGTAGAGCGCAATGGAGGCCAGTTGGTGGCGGCTATAACTTTGACTCAAGTAGTCACATCCATGTGACACACTGCTGAAGTTTCATCGAGATCAGTTAATGTATGCAAAAGTTATAACACACTTCCTTGCTTTTATGCTTCCTTTGTGTGCTTTTTGGAGCTTCAAAGTTCATTTGCAATGTGTTCCACATTCAAACCAAAATATCTGACTTTCTGTTGCTCTGTTTGTTCACTTGAGACATAAGAGGGTGATTTCAAAGCATTTTGAAAGTGACACACTTCCTTCTGCCAGTTGGTGGCGCTATAACTTTGACTCACAATAGTCACATCCATGCGACCGGCCTCTTCCCGCGAACACACTGCTGAAGTTTCATCGAGATCAGTTAATGTATGCAGAAGTTATAACAAAACTTCCTTGCTTTTTTGCACCCTTTATGTGCTTTTTGGAGCTTCAAAGTTAATTTGTAATGTGTTCCACATTCAAACCAAAATATCTGACTTTCTGTTGCTCTGTTTGTTCACTTGAGACATAAGAGGGTGATTTCAAAGCATTTTGAAAGTGACACACTTCCTTCTGCCAGTTGGTGGCGCTTATAACTTTGACTCACAATAGTCACATCCATGTGACACACTGCTGAAGTTTCATCGAGATCAGTTAATGTATGCAGAAGTTATAACACACTTCCTTGCTATTTGCTCCCTTCATATGCTACCTTTATGGGGTTTATGGAGCTTCAAAGTTTCCTTTGCAATGTGTTCCACATTCAAACCAAAATATCTGACTTTCTGTTGGTCGGAGCTAATGACTGTAAATTAGAAAGTTGTCCGGCTCGATGAGAACAATATAATTCCTGAGTTTTGTGACTCTAGGTCGAAGTATAAAACCAATACCCCACTTTTGTCAACAGGTGGCACTACTGAGCCCCTGCACCACGCATCAAAAAAGAATATTCAACTTTGAAGCGCTGCCACGACCACAGTATTTAAGATATCAATAATCCTTTCACACGTCTACATCTGCTGTGTGTTTACATTATACACATAAAGTTTTAAGTAAATCGGGTAAAAATAAGTGTGATTTCAAAGCATTTTGAAAGTGACACACTTCCTTCTGCCAGTTGGTGGCGCTATAACTTGGACTCACAATAGTCACATCCATGCGATCGGCCTCTTCCAGCGATCACACTGCTGCGGTTTCATCGAGATCAATTAATGTATGCAGAAGTTATAACACATTTCCTGTTTCACTTTTCGCGCCATAATTTCGTTTCCTTGCCACGGCCAAACCGTTCGAGATATCAAAAATCCGCCGGCAGTTTTTCATCCTCAATGTCTTGACTTCATGCTGACCGAGTTTCGTGGCGATTGGTGGAATTCTCTAGGAGGAGTATTTCACATTCCATTGCATGTGTTTTCCAAAGAACCCTAAATAGACGATTTCCTGTTGGGCTGAGGTAAAAAGTAAAAGTATGAAGGATATATGAAACGATGAGATCTATATGTGTACCGAGTTTCATATTATTACATGCAAGCGTGTTTGATTTATGGACCAAGTTTTCGGACCCTGTTCCAGGGGGCGCTGTCGAGCCCCCCTGCCACGCCCGGGTACCAGCTTCAGCCCGGCCCTAATGGCCGCGGGTTTTGACCAGTGTGCAAATTTTCAAGAGTTTTTGAGCACGTTAAGAGCCCCAAAAGTGCCACAATAGTCGTAAAAAAAAAAAAAATAATAATAATAATTAAAGCTGCGAGCAGCGATGACGGGCCCAAGCCGGTGGCACCGCCACCCCTGGGCCTTTAGGGTCGCCAAGACGACGGGCAATAACGTAAGCTTCGCTCGACCGTCGAGAAGATGTGTGCAAATTCCAAGAAATCCACATTCAAACCAAAATATCTGACTTTCTGTTGGTCTGTTTGTTCACTTGAGACATAAGGGGTGATTTAAAATCATTTTGAAAGTGACACACTTCCTTCTGCCAGTTGGTGGCGCTATAACTGACTCACAATAGCAACATCCATGCGATCGGCCTCTTACAGCTGAACACACTGCTGAAGTTTCGTCGAGATCAATTAATGTATGCAGAAGTTATAACAGACTTCCTGTTTCTCTTACTGCCTTCTGCCAGTTATTATAGGCTTTGTACTTTACTCACGCTCCAATACCGACGTAGAAAATCATCCTCTTTGCATGCTAAAAATATGCTTGGAAACATCACAGTGGAGCGGTGCTTACTGTGAATGATACTGAATTGTACTACTGACTATTTAAACAGAGTAATTTTTATATGGTAGGTTTACTATTTTATTATTATATTTTATTGCGGCTATAATGAACAGGCTGCAATGTCAAGATTGCAATGATGGAGTGTGTGTGTGTGTGTATTTGTAACCTTAAAGGGGTCATATAATGCCATTTTTGTACAAGTTAATATGAATCTTTAGGGTCTAAATGAAAACTTTGTAATATACTTTTATTAAAAATTCTCATTAGTGTTTTAAGAAAACACTAATTTTAACTGATCAAAAACAGCTCCGTTTTCAGCACGCCGTTTCAGTGCATATGACTTTAAATGATAATGAGGTTTGGTCACCCCGCCCCTCCCTCCGTTCTGGGGGAATTCTAGTCTTGAATCATATGCATTTGCAAGATGTAAACAGTATTTTGCCAGTATTGTGTTACCATTCATCTTCATGCAGTTATAACTGTTTTTTTTTTACATTACTTCTTAATCAGTAACATACAAGTAAACCAGGTGTAACTTAGTGTTACCATGTTAACCGTAACACCTGCGTACACAGTTTTTAATAACACAATAACCATAACGCGTTGTTCATTATAAACGTGGGATTATGAATTATATTGAGAACGTCGTAACGTTATGGAAAACATGCCATAATGTACCCTGAGTGTAAACATTAGCCACATGCAGTTTAGCGTTGTTTTGGTTAAACTCACCTCTGAATGCCGCTTTACCTGCAGTTGAGCGTTGTTAAACTCACCGATGAATGGGGTTGTACGCCACAATGAGCGTTGTTAAACTCACCGATGAATGCGGTTGCCTATGAACGCTTAAACCTTTACTGAGAGGGCACTTTGATATCAGATTGTGAGGGTTTTTAAACATAAAAAACTGTTGGAGGGCCAGATAAAGATGATCTGGGGGCCACCATTATACTAGCCCTGCCATAGATCATTTATTGTAGCCTATTCCTTTTTATTTTTATTTATTGCAGTCTCGACCCATTCGCAGCAGACCATTGCGGTGAGCTTACCCAAGATGTCAAATTTCAACGCTACAGGCTCCGGTTCAGAGATATATAGAAGTCTATCGGACTACCCTGCACGTTATGTTTGCTCTCCTGATCACAACAGAAGTGACGTAGATAGTGACGTGTGCAAAACTGTCCCAATTCTGCTTTTCACAGCTGGGCCCTTGCGCACTTACTCCGCTAAGTGCACTTTCAACAAGTGTCCACTTCGAGGAAGGCCTTAGGGCATAGTGTGCATATTGGGACAGGGCCTTCCTGTTTTCGGTCGAAGTCCACAGTAGTCGATTGTCGAAGTTAACGCAGCGATCATTGGTAACTAAGCAATTCAAGAGAACGCGCCCATTTAAGTCAACAGGGTGCAACAGAGTTCTCAACAGAAAATACCACTCTAATCACCCTTTTGCTAATGAAAAAATTATAATCTATAAACAAAGTCGTAACAGCTAAAATAATTTTAGCTCAAATTTATTTATTTGCTAAAATAAAACATTTACTTACTTTCACATGTTTCATTAAGTCCTCGGCAGTTGCATGACCCATGAACTGGGATCCCAGGTATCTTGACTGCACCTGCCCGCCCTCCCAAAAACGTACATGCAGGTCCAGCTGTTTCGTTTTGGTGGTGCGATTAAGACTTTCGTCGAACATCAGCATGAACGGTCCCGTGATTTTGGAAATTAGTCATCATCCGCTATTCCAAAGCGCGTAATGGCTGATGGCTGTCGTTTGCTGGAGACCCTTCACAGCAGTTAGATGTTTTTCACTTTTTGAATGAGACTCCAGCGCCCGTACACCCAACATTCCCAATTTAACAGCTTTCTTGCATAAGCAGTAGGCTTCAAATGCGTTATTTGCAACTGGCTTTAACCAAGCACGAAATTCAGATTTTTCAAGCCAAGTATCGCTAAACTTGCACTTCCTCATAGCTGAATAAAATCCGCTTAACGCCTTTCTGTGGTATCCGAGAGACTCGCGCCAATAACACTAAAGCTCAAAGCTGATTGGCTGTTGCATGTTGGTCTATTTTGTAGTCATAATACAGCGAATTATATTTGGACTATTGAAAAAGAAACTACAACACCACGGAATAAAAAAAAAACATTCCAAAGCTGCATGGAGCATTTAAATGAGTTTTACATGGACGTAGGAAAATTAAGACCTGTTAAAAATTATTTAAGACCTAGAACACAATACTTCAGCAAATTTAAGACTTTTAAGACTTTTTAAGACCCCATGGAAACCCTGTTCTGAGTAAAATCACCAAAGCAATGACGCCACGACTCCCGTTGAAGTATCCAGCATCTCTAAGGTCTGCAAATAACTCCATCCAGAACTGAGACGTATATACATTTTTAAGAGTCCTCAAGCTGATGTTTACACCGTGTACAGCGCACGAGTGGCCCTCGTTAAAATATTGAACGCAATGATGCAGTATGTCTTGTTTTTCCGCCTGGTCCGCGTCTTTTAAAAACTCCAAACACCGTTCGCAACAGTCAACACGCATAAGTCTTCTTCTTACGTTAAAACAACGAGAATACAGAAAATGTGCTTAGACCTCCACCTAGTGGTTATATTATAGAATTAAAGGAGAAATTACATATGAGACAGCTTTATAAATGAAATGGCTTTAACTGAAATAGACAAGTTTAATATAACTATTCTGATAAGTGTATATTTCCAACATCATGTTTGTGTTATCCGCTTCTGTAAGTTTTTGTGACGTGTTTCAGAAAGATAATCGCTTAGACAGAGTAATAGTTTATTTTCATCTTAACCGGACATCACAGTTGATCAATGCAATAATTCATAATTCAATATATTGATACCGATTTCTTTATCAACTGTTTGTTCAATTGAGACATAAGGGGTGATTTCAAAGCATTTTGAAAGTGACACACTTCCTTCTGCCAGTTGGTGGCGCTATAACTTTGACTCACAATAGTCACATCCACGCGACCGCCTCTTCCAGTGAAGAAACTGCTGAAGTTTCATCGAGATCAAGTAATGTATGCAGAAGTTATAACACACTTCCTTGCTGTTTAAGCTGCATTTATGTGCTTTTTGAGCTTCAAAGTTCTTGTGCAATGTGTTCCACATTCAAACCAAAATATCTGACTGTAGGTCAAAGTATGAAACCAATACCCCACTTTTGTCTGAAGGTGGCGCTACTGAGCCCCTGCACCAGGCATCAAAAAAGAAAATTCAAATTTGAAGAGCTGCCACGACAACAGTATTTAAGATATCAATAATCCTTTCACACGTCTACATCTGCCGGGTGTTTACATTATACACATAAAGTTTGAAGTAAATCGTGTAAAAATAAGTGGGTGATTTTAAAGCATTTTGAAAGTGACACACTTCCTTCTGCCAGTTGGTGGCGCTATAACTTTGACTCACAATAGTCACATCCATGCGACCGGCCTCTTACAGCGAACACACGGCTGAAGTTTCATCGAGATCAATTAATGTATGCAGAAGTTATAACACTCTGACTGTTTCTCGCTTTCGCCATCATTTCGCTTCCTCGCCACAGCCAAACCGTTAGAGATATCAAAAATCTGCCGGCAATTTTTCATGCTCAATGTCTTGACATCATGCTGACCGAGTTTGGTGGCGATTGGTGGAATTCTCTGGGAGGAGTATTCCAAATTCCATTGCGTGCGTTTTTCAAACAACCCTAAATAGACGGTTTCCTGTTGGTCTGGGGTAAAAAGTACAAGTATGAAGGATATATGAAACGATGAGATCTATATGTGTACCCAGTTTCATATTATTACATGCAAGCGTGTTTGAGTTATAGACCAAGTTTTCGGACCCTGTTCCAGGGGGCGCTGTCGAGCCCCCTTGCCACGCCCGGGTACCAGCTTCAGCCCGGCCCTAATGACCGCAGGTTCTGACCCGTGTGCAAAGTTTCAAGAGTTTTTGAGCATGTTAAGAGCCCCAAAAGTGCCCCGTAAGTCGTAAAAAAAAAAAAATTAATAATAATAATAATAAAAATAATAATAATAATAATAATCCTAACGAAAACAATAGGGTCCTACGCACTTTGTGCTTGGGCCCTAATAATAATAATAATAATAATAATAAATATAGCTGCGAGCAGCGATGGCGGGCCCAAGCCGGTGGCACCGCCACCCCCGTGCCTTTAGGGTCGCTGTGCACGATGGGCAATAACATAACCTCGCTTTGACTGTCGAGAAGATGTGTGCTGTAGAGCTTGCATCAGTGTGGGCTCTGCAAAAGTGCGCATCGAGGGCACATATCAACCACAAAGTATGCAAGAATATGTAACGAGGCACACGTGCCAGGTCTTGTGTGTCACACTTGTATAAGGTTCAATATAATTCGATATGGGCCAACTGATCAGAAGATAAGGAGCGGCTACTGGAGAGAGGGAAACAACACAGCAGGTAGGTGAAAACCAAGAGCTTTTTTTACTGGTTGGAATCTTGTATTCGTTGAAGAAATTCCTAATTGCAATTTGTCTGGAGCATGTAAATCTCAATACTGTAATTTGACAACATACAATGTATGATAATGCTTACAATCAAATCTCTTTTTTGAAATTCCAGGAAGTTGGACTCATTAACTCAAACAAATCAACTCAATTGACAACAGTTGTCATATACTTTGTATGAAAATGAAATAATAAAATGAAACTTGGAAAACTCAGACTCAGTTTGGTTATGACCCAATAACATTTTTAGAAACAATAAACAATGTTCTTAAAACAACATATTGCAACTTAATAACTCAAATCACTCTTTCAATTTAAAATGTAACAGTCTTTTCAGCCAAATGAATCAAATGTTCAAAATCCACTGAATTGATTCAGTTAGTGTCAGTTCAGAGTCAAATGACTCGGATCAAAAGAGTTTTTGACTCTTTAGAATCGTTCAGTTCAGAATCGATGTCTCTCCGCTCAAAGCTCGAGGAAAAATATGCAAAAACAAAGTCTCGGTCCAATTTGTCCGAAAACAAAAAGGTTTCTCATACCAGTTTCGATGAGTTCAAGATCAAAGTTCAATCAAATGGTCTCCGTGGGTGGCTCGCCTTTTACATACGCTCATATGCGTTGCACGTATCCAGGATGTTGATCACAATTTCTCGGAAGAAACAAACATACAACAAAAAAACAGCCTTGCAAAAACACAAGGCAGAACAATAATTAATCTTCCATTCAAACACTTTCATCAACAAATATCATGTATACACTTCAAACAACGCATTAACTCAATATCTTGACACTTACACACAACATTGTCACTTTTCATCGACTCGTTTGCATCTTCACATGTGATTAGCTTTAGCCCAACGTGCAAATTAACACTAGCTCACACACTATGCACAAGCGGCCTATATGAACTCTAATGTCACACTACTGATTTGCCACTAGCGCCTGCAACAGTTTCTTGTAAAATGTCAAGTCAATAAACAAAAAAACAACTCACCAAGGCAAGAATTTCACATCTTATTTTGCAAGAAGATAATTTGCGGTGCTTTTTGGCTCCGTGTATCTACATCGGTTTTATTCTCGACTTCAAGGCCAGCTCTTCAAAGTTATCACTTTCACTCAAATGTAATATTTTGAGTGAAATTGAGGAATACACAGCATCAGTGACCAGCTACATCAGCAAGTGCATTGATGATGTCACTTTCTCCAAGACCATCACCACACGCTCCAACCAGAAGCCGTGGATGACTGCGGAGGTGCGCACGCTGCTGAGGTCCCGAGACTCCGCCTTCAGAGCAGGCGATAAGGCAGCCCTAAGAACAGCTAGGGCCAAACTGTCACGGGCAATCAGAGAGGCAAAGCGCCGCACGCCCAGAGAATCCACAGTCACTTCCAGGACAGCAGTGACACGCGGCGCATGTGGCAGGGCATCCAGGCCATCACCAACTACAGGACAACATCAGTTGCCTGTGACAAAGATGCCTCCCTTCCAGATGCGCTGAACGACTTCTACGCCGGTTTGAAGTGCAGAACGACGTGATGGCGAGGAAGTCCACCCCTCCTCCCAACGCACCAGGTGCTCTGTCTTACCACGGCAGATGTGAGGAAAACTCTACGTAGAGTCAACCCACGGAAGGCTG
Source organism: Xyrauchen texanus (assembly GCF_025860055.1). Lineage (NCBI taxonomy): Eukaryota > Metazoa > Chordata > Actinopteri > Cypriniformes > Catostomidae > Xyrauchen > Xyrauchen texanus. The sequence continues at coordinate 37,945 of NW_026266533.1, forward strand.
CTGGACCAGACAACATTCCTGGCAGAGTGCTCAGAGGATGTGCAGACCAGCTAGCAGATGTTCTTACCGACATCTTCAACATCTCTCTGAGCAGCGCCGTCGTTCCAACGTGCTTCAAGGCCACCACCATCATCCCCATGCCAAAGAAGTCTTCAGTGTCCTGCCTCAACGACTACCGTCCCGTCGCGACTTACACCCATCATCATGAAGTGCTTCGAGAGGCTCGTCATGAGGCAGATTAAGACCCAGCTGCCCCCTTCACTAGACCCACTGCAGTTTGGCGTATCGTTCAAACCGCTCAACGGACGATGCCATCACCACAACCCTCCATCTGGCCCTCACCCACCTAGACAATAAGGACTCATACGCTCGAATGCTGTTCATAGATTTCAGCTCAGCATTCAACACAATCATTCCCCAGCACCTGATTGGAAAGCTGAACCTGCTGGGCCTGGACACCTCCCTCTGCAACTGGATCCTGGACTTCCTGACTGGGAGACCTCAGTCAGTCCGGATCGGGAACAGCATCTCCACCACCACCACACTGAGCACTGGGGCCCCCAGGGCTGTGTGCTCAGTCCACTGCTGTTCACTCTGCTGACTCACGACTGTGCAGCAATGCACAGCTCGAATCACATCATCAAGTTCGCCGATGACACGACCGTGGTGGGTCTCATCAGCAAGAACAACGAGTCAGCATACAGAGAGGAGGTGCAGCGGCTGATCGAACTGGTGTAGAGCCAACAACCTGTCCCTGAATGTCGACAAAACAAAAGAGATGGTTGTTGACTTTAGGAGAGCACAAGGTGAACACACTCCGCTGAACATCGACGGCTCCTCTGTGGAGATCGTCAAGAGCACCAAATTTCTTGGTGTTCACCTGGCGGAGAACCTCACCTGGTCCCTCAACACCAGCTCTATCACCAAGAAAGCCCAGCAGCGTCTCTACTTTCTTCGAAGGCTGAGGAAAGCACATCTCCCAACCCCCATCCTCACTACATTCTATAGAGGGACTATTGAGAGCATCCTGAGCAGCTGCATCACTGCCTGGTTTGGGACTTGCACCGCTTCGGACCGCAAAGCCCTGCAGAGGATAGTGAGGACAGCTGAGAAGATCACTGGGGTCTCTCTTCCCTCCATCAAAGACATTTACAAAAAACACTGTATCCACAGAAGCAACCAGCATTGTGGACTGACCCCACACACCCCTCACACAAACTCTTTACCCTCCTCCCGCCTGGCAAGAGGTACCGAAGCATTCGGGCCCTCACGGCCAGACTGTGTAACAGCTTCTTCCCCAAGCCATCAGACTTCTCAATACTCAGAGACTGGTTTGACACACACGTGTCCTGAGTTGCACTTTAATAACTGTCACTTTATAACTGTCTGCTACCTCAATAACTGCTATGTGCATAGAACATTATCTCATAGTATGTTATGTTTACATTTTTAGAAACTGTCATCATTTTGCACTACTGAGTACTGGTCGGCGCTGCACTGTCTATTGTCCTGTTCATTGTCAGTAATTTGTTGTACTGTCCTGTACTTTTTGCACATGTTTGCACGTGCACTTTATATAGGTATATATAGGTAGTTTATATAGGTATTTTATTTCGTTGTGTTGTCTCATGTGGTCCTATGTTGGTCCTTTGTTGTTTTTATGTAGCACCATGGTCCTGGAGGAACGTTGTCTCGTTTTGCTGTGTACGGTACTAACTGTATATGGTTGAAACGACAATAAAAACCACTTGACACTTGACTTGACTTGATTGCATTCAAGTTTCTTTTCCTCAATATCTACTTTTTAATGAGGAGTATCTGCTTCGTCAGACTCGCTCGCTCTCTCCCAATGTTTTTTTGACAACAGCAGTGTGGCCCGCGCAGTCTCAGTGCGCTGCTACCATTGGCTCATTGGAGTGTCAGTCAATGCAGCACGATCCATAAGTGGATGAAACACATTCTCTTCTAAAGCACTCGTTGTTCTCTCTTATTCGCATTTTCTTAATTTTCCCATCTTTTTACACATCTCTCAACTCTTCTACTGGTAGCCTGGATCATCTGGGTTACAAATATCTCAGCTCTGTTGGTCATTTCAATGTAAGTAAATGAGAAGTGGTGTGAAACAGATCAATAATTAAGTCATTTTTTACTATAAATCTCTACTTTCACTTTCACAAGCTCTTCTCTCTTAAGAGTTCCGCTTCAGTTGTTTTTTTGTTTTTTTTGGGTGATTTACTTAAGCATATCACCCCTCCTGAGCAGGGTGGACAATTTATAGTAAAAAATATAAAAATACTATATATACTACATACAATATATACTATTTATCTTTTTCACACCCACACCTATAATATCCCTTCTGAAAGTATGGATTAAACCACTGGAGTGTTATGGGTTACTGTTATGTTGCATTTATGTGATTTTTGGAGCTTCAAAGTTCCAACAGAGAAATTCCTTTCCCCTCCCCACACACACGCACACAAAAAAAATGGCAGGCCATTCTGTCTGTCAGAGAGAGAGACACAGAGAGAAAAAACACAGAATGGGAGGGGTCACTCTGTCTGTCAGGAATTCCAAGAAATCCACATTCAAACCACAATATCTGACTTTCTGTTGGTCGGAGCTAATGACTGTAAATTAGAAAGTTGTTCGGCTTGATGAGAACAATATACACGCCGAATTTTGTAACTGTAGATAGAACTAACTAAGTTATAACACACTTCATGTGTCCATTTTTAGTCCTAAATCAATTTCCACGCCACGGCCAAACCGCTCGAGATATCAAAAATCCGTCCGAATGTAGCATCCTCAATGTCTTGACTTCATGCCGACCAAGTTTGGTGGCGATTGGATTCATTCTCTAGGAGGAATATATATAATTCCAGAGCACGTGTTTCCAAACAACCCATAATAGCCGACTTCCTGTTGGGCTGGCGTAAAACTTAGAGCACGAAAGTTGTTCGGCCCGATGAGATCTACAAGTGTACCGAGTTTCATATTATTACATGCAAGCATGTTTGATATACGGACAAGTGTTCGAATCCCATTCCAGGGGGCGCTGTCGAGCCCCCCTGCCACGCTCGGGTACCATCTTCGCCCGGCCCTGATGGCCGCGGGTTCCGACCCGTGTGCAAAGTTTCAAGAGTTTTTGAGCACGTTAAGAGCCCCAAAACCTTGAAAAACAAAAATAAAAGCATTTCACTCATCAGCAAAATCAGTCCCCTCCCCCCAGACACAGAGAGACGTAGGGTCAGTGGGAGAGGCAGAGAAAATTCTCCAAAAAATCCACATTCAAACCAAAATATCTGATTTTCTGTTGGTCTGAGCTAATGACTGTAAATTAGAAAGTTGTCCGGCTCGATGAGAACAATATAATTACTGAGTTTTGTGACTGTGGGTTAAAGTATAAAACCAACCCCCTCACTTTTGTCAAAAGGTGGCGCTACTGAGCCCCTGCACCACGCCTGTTTCTGAATCTTTGCACATGTCTACTGGCTAATAAATGTGATGTGTCTGTCGAGTTTCATGCAATTTCAAGTATGCTAAGAGTCTAAAAAGCATCAAAAAAGAATATTCGAGTTTGAAGCATTGCCGCTGCAACAGTATCCAAGATATCAATAATCCTTTCACATGTCTACATCTGCCGTGTGTTTACATTACACACCAAAAGTTTTAAGTAAATCGGGTAAAAATAAGAGGGTGATTCCAAAGCATTTTGAAAGTGACACACTTCCTTCTGCCAGTTGGTGGCGCTATAACTTTGACTCACAATAGTCACATCCATGCGACAGTATCCAAGATATCAATAATCCTTTCACATGTCTACATCTGCCGTGTGTTTACATTACACACCAAAAGTTTTAAGTAAATCGGGTAAAAATAAGAGGGTGATTCCAAAGCATTTTGAAAGTGACACACTTCCTTCTGCCAGTTGGTGGCGCTATAACTTTGACTCACAATAGTCACATCCATGCGATCGGGCTCTTACAGCGAACAAACTGCTGAAGTTTCATCGAGATCAATTAATGTATGCAGAAGTTATAACACACTTCCTGTTTCTCTTTTCGCGCCATCATTTCGCTTTCTCGCCACGGCCAAACCGTTCGAGATATCAAAAATCCGCCGGCAATTTTTCATCCTCAATGTCTTGACTTCATGCTGACCGAAGTTTCGTGGCGATTGGTGGAATTCTCTAGGAGTATTTCAAATTCCATTGCATGCCTTTTCCAAACAACCCTAAATAGACGATTTCCTGTTGGGCTGAGGTAAAAAGTAAAAGTATGAAGGATATATGAAACGATGAGATCTATATATGTACCGAGTTTCATATTATTACATGCAAGCGTGTTTGATTTATGGACCAAGTTTTCGGACCTCGCTCCAGGGGCGCCGTCGAGCCCCCTGCCACGCTCGGTACCAGCTTCAGCCCGCCCTAATGGCCGCGGGTTCTGACCCGTGTGCAAAGTTTCAAGAGTTTTCGAGCACGTTAAGAGCCCCAAAAGTGCCCCAATAGTCGTAAAAAAAATAATAATCATAGTCATCCTAACGAAAACAATAGGGCCTTGCCTTTTCAAGGCTTGGGCCCTAATAATAATAATAATAATAATAATAATAACAATAATAAATATAGCTGCGAGCAGCGATGGCGGGCCCAAGCCGGTGGCACCGCCACCCCCGTGCCTTTAGGGTCGCTGTGCACGATGGGCAATAACGTAACCTCGCTTTGACCGTCGAGAAGACGTGTGCTGTAGAGCTCGCATCAGCGTGGGCTCTGCAAAAGTTCGCATGGAGGGCACATATCAACCACAAAGTATGCGTGAGCACCCTTCCGATACCTAAAATGAAAAATGAGACACCCTACGGTCTCATGGAGTTAATGGACACACGAAATAAGTACACAAGACTGAAAATTCATATGAAGTGTGCCATTTGAGACAGGGACAGTGCCTAGGACCGTGAACCACAATAGTCACATCTATGAGGTAATTCAAATGTAGAATAATTTTTGATGTCATAGGTCAATATCTTTTGCAGCACTTAAACGTGTTAATCCAGAAGGCCAGTATTTATCCGGAGGTCTCTGTTCAGGTTTATTAATGTAATTATAATTTACGCACTGCTGAAGTTTCATCGAGATCAGTTAATGTATGCAGAAGTTATAACACACTTCCTTGCTTTTATGCTGCCTTTATGTGCTTTTTGGAGCTTCAAAGTTCATTTGCAATGTGTTCCACATTCAAACCAAAATATCTGACTTTCTGTTGGTCTGTTTGTTCACTTGAGACATAAGAGGGTGATTTCAAAGCATTTTGAAAGTGACACACTTCCTTCTGCCAGTTGGTGGCGCTATAACTTTGACTCACAGTAGTCACATCCATGCGACCGGCCTTTTCCCACAAACACACTGCTGAAGTTTCATCGAGATCAGTTAATGTATGCAGAAGTTATAACACACTCCCTTCTTTTATGTTACTTTTGATGTGCTTTTTGGAGCTTCAAAGTTCATTTGAAATGTGTTCCACATTCAAACCAAAATATCTGACTTTCTGTTGGTCTGAGCTAATGACTGTAAATTAGAAAGTTGTTCGGCCCGACGAGATCTAGAAGTGTTCCGAGTTTCATATTATTATTACATGCAAGCATGTTTGATATATGGACAAGTGTTTGAATCCCATTCCAGGTGTCGCTGTCGAGCCCCCTGCCACGCCCGGGTACCAGATTCAGCCCGGCCCTGATGGCCGCGGGTTCTGACCTGTGTGCAAAGTTTCAAGAGTTTTCGAGCATGTTAAGGGCCCCAAAATCCCAGAAACCTTGAAAAACAATCAAACAATCAAAAAGCAAATCTAAACCCAACAGAGAACCCCCCCCCCCCCCCTCCCCCACACACACACACACACAAAAAAAAATTTGGCAGGCCCATTCTGTCTGTCAGACAGAGAGACACTGAGAGAAAAAACACAGAAAGGGAGGAGGAGGGGTCACTCAGAAAGAGAAAAATTTTAAGAAATCCACATTCAAACCACAATATCTGACTTTCTGTTGGTCGGAGCTAATGACTGTAAATTAGAAAGTTGTCCGGCTCAATGAGAACAATATAATTCCTGAGTTTTGTGACTGTGGGTCAAAGTGTAAAGCAACCCCCCCACTTTTGTCAAAAGGTGGCGCTACTGAGCCCCTGCACCATGCCCGTTTCTGAAACCTTGCACATGTGTACTGGCTAATAAATGTGATGTGTCTGTCGAGTTTCATGCAATTTCAAGTATGCTAAGAGTCTCAAAAGCATCAAAAAAGAATATTCGAGTTTGAAGCGCTGTCACGGCGACAGTATCGAAGATATCAATAATCCTTTCACATGTCTACATCTGCCGTGTGTTTACATTATACACCTAAAGTTTTAAGTAAATCGGGTAAAAATAAGTGGGTGATTTCAAAGCATTTTGAAAGTGACACACTTCCTTCTGCCAGTTGGTGGCGCTTATAACTTTGACTGACAATAGTCACATCCATGCGATCGGCTTCTTCCAGCGATCACGCTGCTGCGGTTTCATGGAGATCAATTAATGTATGCAGAAGTTATAACACACTTCCTGTTTCTCTTTTCGCGCCATCATTTCGCTTCTCGCCACGGCCAAACCGTTAGAGATATCAAAAATCTGCCGGCAATTTTTCATGCTCAATGTCTTGACATCATGCTGACCGAGTTTGGTGGCGATTGGTGGAATTCTCTGGGAGGAGTACTCCAAATTCCATTGCGTGCGCTTTTCAAACAACCCTAAATAGACGGTTTCCTGTTGGTCTGGGGTAAAAAGTAAAAGTATGAAGGATATATGAAACGATGAGATCTATACGTGCACCGAGTTTCATATTATTACATGCAAGCGTGTTTGAGTTATAGACCAAGTTTTCGGACCCTGTTCCAGGGGCGCTGTCGAGCCCCCTGCCACGCCTGGGTACCAGCTTCAGCCCGCCCTGATGGCCGCGGGTTCTGACCCGTGTGCAAAGTTTCAAGAGTTTTTGAGCACGCTAAGAGCCCCAAAAGTGCCCCAATAGTCGTAAAAAATAATAATAATAATAATAATTAAAGCTGCGAGCAGCGATGACGGGCCCAAGCCGGTGGCACCGCCACCCCTGGGCCTTTAGGGTCGCCACAGACGACGGGCAATAACGTAAGCTCGCCTCGACCGCCGAGAAGATGTGTGCAAATTCCAAGAAATCCACATTCAAACCAAAATATCTGACTTTCTGTTGGTCTGTTTGTTCACTTGAGACATAAGGGGTGATTTAAAAGCATTTTGAAAGTGACACACTTCCTTCTGCCAGTTGGTGGCGCTATAACTGACTCACAATAGCAACATCCATGCGATCGGCCTCTTACAGCTAACACACTGCTGAAGTTTCGTTGAGATCAATTAATGTATGCAGAAGTTATAACAGACTTCCTGTTTCTCTTACTGCCTTCTGCCAGTTATTATAGGCTTTGTACTTTACTCACGCTCCAATACCGACGTGAGAAAATCATCCTCTTTGCATGCTAAAAATATGCTTGGAAACATCACAGTGAGCGGTGCTTACTGTGAATGATACTGAATTGTTCTACTGACTATTTAAACAGAGTAATTTTTATATGGTAGGTTTACTATTTTATTATTATATTTTATTGCGGCTATAATGAACAGGCTGCAATGTCAAGATTGCAATGATGGAGTGTGTGTGTGTGTGTATTTGTAACCTTAAAGGGGTCATATAATGCCATTTTTGTACAAGTTAATATGAATCTTTAGGGTCTAAATGAAAACTTTGTAATATACTTTTATTAAAATTCTCATTAGTGTTTTAAGAAAACACAAATTTTAACTGCTCAAAAACAGCTCCGCTTTCAGCACTCGCTTCAGTGCATATGACTTTAAATGATAATGAGGTTTGGTCACCCCGCCCCTCCCTCCGCTCTGGGGGAATTGTAGTCTTGAATCATATGCATTTGCAAGATGTAAACAGTATTTTGCCAGTATTGTGTTACCATTCATCTTCATGCAGTTATAACTGTTTTTTTTACATTACTTCTTAATCAGTAACATACAAGTAAACCAGGTGTAACTTAGTGTTACCATGTTAACTGTAACAGCTGCGTACACAGTTTTTAATAACACAATAACCATAACGCGTTGTTCATTATAAACGCGTGATTATGAATTATATTGAGAACGCCGTAACGTTATGGAAAACATGCCGTAATGTACCCTGAGTGTAAACATTAGCCACATGCAGTTTAGCGTTGTTTTGGTTGAACTCACCTCTGAGTGCTGCTTTACCTGCAGTTGAGCCGCTGTTAAACTCACCGATGAATGGTGTTGTACGCCACAATGAGCGCTTGTTAAACTCACCGATGAATGCGGTTGCCTATGAACGCGCTAAACCTTTGCTGAGAGGGCACTTTGATATCAGATTGTGAGGGTTTTTAAAAATAAAAAAACTGTTGGAGGGTCAGATAAAGATGATCTGGGGTCCACCATTATACTAGCCCTGCCATAGATCATTCATTGTAGCCTATTCCTTTTTATTTTTATTTATTGCAGTGTCGACCCATTCGCAGCAGACTAAAAACGTACGTGCAGGTCCAGCTGTTTCGCTTTTGGTGGTGCGATGAAGACTTTCGTCAACATCAGCACGTAACGGTCCCGTGATTTTGGAAATTAGTCATCATCCGCTATTCCAAAGCGCTGTAATGGCTGATGGCTGTAGTTTGCTGGAGACCCTTGACAGCAGTTAGATATTTTTCACTTTTTGAATGAGACTCCAGCTCGTACACCCAACATTCCCAATTTAATAGCTTTCTTGCATAAGCAGTAGGCTTCAAATGCGTTATTTGCAACTGGGTTTAACCAAGCACGAAATTCAGATTTTTCAAGCCAAGTATCGCTAAACTTGCACTTCCTCATAGCTGAATAAAATCTGCTTAACGCCTTTCTGTTGTATCCGAGAGACTCGCGCCAATAACACGTAAAGCTCAAAGCTGGCTGTTGCATGTTGGTCTATTTTGTAGTCATAATACAGCTAATTATATTTGGACTAGCTAAATAAGAAACTACAACACCACGGAAGTAAAAAAAGAAACATTCCAAAGCGCTATGGAGCATTTAAATGAGATTTACATGGACGTAGGAAAATTAAGACCTGTTAAAAATTATTTAAGACCTAGAACACAATACTTCAGCAAATTTAAGACTTTTTAAGGCCTTAAATTGTGATTTTGAAATTTTAGACTTTTTAAGACTTTTTAAGACCCCGTGGAAACCCTGTTTTTTTTTTTTTTTTTTTTTTTTGTAGAGTATTTTTTATTGTATCACCAAAGCAATGACGCCACGACTCCGCTGAAGTATCCAGCATCTCTAAGGTCTGCAAATAACTCCATCCAGAACTGAGACGTATATACATTTTTAAGAGTCCTCAAGCTGATGCTTACACCGTGGTACAGCGCACGAGTGGCCCTCGTTAAAATATTGAACGCAATGATGCAGTATGTCTTGTTTTTCCGCCTGGTCCGCGTCTTTTAAAAACTCCAAACACCGTTCTCAACAGTCAGCACGCATAAGTCTTCTTCTTACGCTAAAACAACGAGAATACAGAAAATGTGCTTAGACCTCCACCTAGTGGTTATATTATAGAATTAAAGGAGAAATTACATATGAGACAGCTTTATAACTGAAATGGCTTTAACTGAAATAGACAAGTTTAATATAACTATTCTGATAAGTGTATATTTCCAACATCATGTTTGTGTTATCCGCTTCTGTAAGTTTTTGTGACGTGTTTCAGAAAGATAATCGCTTAGACAGAGTAATAGTTTATTTTCATCTTAACCGGACATCACAGTTGATCACTGCAATAATTCATAATTCAATATATTGATACCGATTTCTTTATCAACTGTTTGTTCAATTGAGACATAAGGGGGTGATTTCAAAGCATTTTGAAAGTGACACACTTCCTTCTGCCAGTTGGTGGCGCTATAACTTTGACTCACAATAGTCACATCCACGCCGACCGCCTCTTCCAGTGAAGAAACTGCTGAAGTTTCATCGAGATCAAGTAATGTATGCAGAAGTTATAACACACTTCCTTGCTGTTTAAGCTGCATTTATGTGCTTTTTTGAGCTTCAAAGTTCTTGTGCAATGTGTTCCACATTCAAACCAAAATATCTGACTGTAGGTCAAAGTATGAAACCAATACCCCACTTTTGTCTGAAGGTGGTGCTACTGAGCCCCTGCACCAGGCATCAAAAAAGAAAATTCAAGTTTGAAGTCGTATGGATTGCTTTTATGCTGCCTTTATGTGCTTTCTGGAGCTTCAAAGATTAATTTGCAATGTGTTCCACATTCAAACAAAAATATCTGACTGTCTGTTGGTCGGAGCTAATGACTGTAAATTAGAACGTTGTTCGGCTTGACGAGAACTATATACACGCCGAGTTTTGTAACTGTAGATAGAACTAACTAAGTTATAACACACTTCATGTGTCCTTTTTTAGTCTTAAATTAATTTCCTCGCCACAGCCAAAACGTTAGAGATATCAAAAATCTGGCCGGCAACGTAGCATCCTCAATGTCTTGACTTCATGCTGACCGAGTTTGGTGGCGATTAATGGATTAATTCTCTAGGAGGAATATATATAATTCCAGAGCATGTGTTTCCAAACAACCCATAATAGCCGACTTCCTGTTGGGCTGGCATAAAACTTAGAGCACGAAAGTTGTTCGCCCGATGAGATCTAGAAGTGTACTGAGTTTCATATTATTACATGCAAGCATGTTTGATATATGGACAAGTGTTCGAATCCCATTCCAGGTGTCGCTGTCGAGCCCCCTTGCCACACCCGGGTACCAGATTCAGCCCGCCCTGATGGCCGCGGGTTCTGACCAGTGTGCAAAGTATCAAGAGTTTTCGATCACGCTAAGGGCCCCAAAAGTCCCAGAAACCTTGAAAAACAATCAAACAATCAAAAAGCAAATCTCACCCAACAGAGAGCTCCCCCTCCCTCCCTCCCCCACACACACACAAAAAATTTGGCAGGGCCATTCTGTCTGTCAGAGAGACACAGAGAGAAAAAACACTGAACGGGAGGGGTCACTCAGAGAGAGAAAAATTGAAAGAAATCCACATTCAAACCACAATATCTGACTTTCTGTTGGTCGGAGCTAATGACTGTAAATTAGAAAGTTGTTCTGCTCGACGAGAACAATATACACGCCGAAGTTTTGTAACTGTAGATAGAACTAACTAAGTTATAACACACTTCATGTGTCCTTTTTAGTCCTAAATTAATTTCCTCGCCACGCCAAAACGTTGGAGATATCAAAAATCCATCCGCAATGTAGCATCCTCAATGTCTTGACTTCATGCTGACCGAGTTTGGTGGCGTATTGATTAATTCTCTAGGAGGAATATATATAATTCCAGAGCATGTGTTTCCAAACAACCTATAATAGCCGACTTCCTGTTGGGCTGGCGTAAAACTTAGAGCACTAAAGTTGTTCGCCCGATGAGATCTAGAAGTGTACCGAAGTTTCATATTATTACATGCAAGCATGTTTGATATATGGACCAAGGTTTCAGACCCCGCTCAAGGGGCGCTGTCGAGCCCCCTGCCACGCTCGGGTACCAGCTTCAGCCCGCCCCGATGGCCGCGGGTTCTGACCCGTGGCAAAGTTTCCAGAGTTTTCGAGCACGCTAAGAGCCCCAAAAGTGCCCGAATAGTCGTGAAGAAAAATACAATTCTAACGAAAACAATAGGGCCTTGCTTTTTCAAGGCTTGGGCCCTAAATATAGCTGCGAAGCAGCGTATGGCGGGCCCAAGCCGGTGGCACCGCCACCCCGCGCCTTTAGGGTTGCTGTGCACGATGGGCAATAACGTAACCTCGCTTTGACTGTCGAGAAGATGTGTGCTGTAGAGCTCGTGATCAGTGTGTGCTCTGCAAAAGTGCGCATCAAGGGCACATATCGACCACAAAGTATGCGTGAGCACCCTTCCGATACCTAAAATGAAAAATGAGACACCCTACGGTCTCATGGAGTTAATGGACACATGAAATAAGTACACAAGACTGAAAATTCATATGAAGTGTGCCATTTAGGACAGGGCCTATGACCGTGAACCACAACAGTCACATCTATGAGATAATTCAAATGTAGAATAATTTTTGATGTCATAGGATGTCATAGGTCAATATCTTTTGCAGCACTTAAATGTGTTAATCCAGAAGGCCAGTATTTATCTGGAGGTCTTTGTACAGGTTTATCAATGTAATTATAATTTACGCTTATGTGTTCCTATGATATGCAATGGAAGTACATTTCTATGTTTAACATGGGTGTATTCACAATACCTAGCATACTATATAATATCTTAAGATTATTTATCATTATGTTAAGTACATCACACAAATGTGACTGTATTCACCTGTAATGTCTCCAATAAGTACAGTATATTGGCCTGTATGGCCATGATATATTGCCTTAGCTAGACTTTAGCTAACCTATTACATTAGCTAGTAGCTCATGAGTCATGAATGTTAGCAAGACACAAGTTAACTATATTTGCTTTTGGCAAATTAGCTGTATAGTCGAGGCACTGTACACGACGCTGAGGGAGGGCGGGCATCGACAAAATCTCATCTACCGACCTGATGTTTTTTATTTAATAAATATATTTGTTTGACAGGAAGCTAAAGCAAACAGGAATATATATATTAATTTATTTATTAAAAAATAAAAATAAACACCCCAGAAAAAAGGGCACTAATTTCTCTCGAGGAAGAAAAAGGGCAGGTGCTCAAGCCCCTTTGATGTCTATGTGTGCACGTGCCTGAGGGTGAGTAAATGATGAGAGAAATATATTTTTGGGGTAAACTCATTTTATTTGAAAGACTATCTAGGTACATAATAACACTGCATTGCTGTGACTGTTTATAAATTTCAAAATGTACAAGCTCACACTTTAAATGGTCAGTGCTTTGATTTTTAAATCATCAGTGATTATTTTTACATTTTACATGCCATTCAAAAACGTGGCATTTTACAGCATAAGAGAGAAATTAAAAAACTTAAAATAATACCATTTGTACTTTTCAATGACTTGTCTATGTTCAGGGCGAAGGCTAAATTGTTACTGTCTCTTTAAGAGGGTTTTATTGCATGTTACGATATTCAAGGCACAGTTCAGTTTAATCTTTTGAGAACTGAGAAGTATCATTATTTTCGTTTTGTGCCGTGCTTGTTGCATCTGTATTCATTGTGAGATGATAAAATACAGACTGCGTGAATGGCTGATTTTGTTCACTTGAATTTTGTGACGTGTTTCAGAAAGATTATCGTGAAGACAGAGACAGCGCAGCCGGTTTATTTTCTTTATTTTACAAAAGCATAAGGTTTTGTTGTTATTTTAAGTGTACACAAATAAAAGTACGACTTTCATAGTTTGTGATGATGTATTAAATGTATCAGTATGGGCACAAATAACGCAGTATTTTGTTTAAGTTGTTTCCGCTGTTTCGAGAGAAAAATATAGCAGGACGCCACCTGGAATAATGCCAGAATTTAATATAATTATACCACATTTCTTTCTCAACTGTTTGTTCACTTGAGACATAACAGACTCCTCAATATATCATGTATTTTTACACTTTGTTGTATGAAATTGTCCGCTCAGACGCAAGCAGCAGGCGCTCGAGCGAAGCGCTAGACACGACGCTGCTCGATCGCTGTGTCACTCAATCTGCTCGCAAACATGTATTTGAGTTGTTTTCACATTTGTTGAGTTGAATAGTGTAAAATCGCTTGAATGTTCAAACAGGCAAACATTGTATACAACCGACAAACCTTCGTGAAGATGCGAGCAAAAATAATCTGTCAGACATAGAGCTGTCACGATAACTACTTTTTGTTGTGCGATATATTGCACATAAATTAATTACGTATAAACGATATTATTGTAATTTTCAGACCATTTTATGCCACTGATTACATAATGACAATATAATAGCATAATAATGCAAGTACACTTTTTCAAAGAACAAAGAACATTTTATTCTTATTCTATTCAATATTTAGACATTGTGAAATGTGAAAAATATATCCCAAATAAATAAAACAAGTAAATAAATACACTTTCGTTAACAAAAAAGTGCAAGGTATCAAGAACTAGATCAAAACAAAGTAGGCTAATATGTCAATTTAAACTTTTAAAGTGTCTCACACAAAGGCACAGATGCATCAACAGGACATTTCTGCTGCCAGATTAGTTTTTTAATTGTTAGGCAGATTCCGAGAAAGGAACACCAACATGTTTACCTTGTGGGGCTTAAGGCAGGATCTTACTGGGTTAACAATGTTACCAGCTGTGCTAAACAGTCTTTCTTACAGCGAAGTTACGCTTATCCGTGAGTGTGCGCCATTTCGCGCTGTCACGCTTATATTTGCACTGTCGGAAAAGGCATCTGCAACAGATAACTGTCTGGAAGAAGGCCCTCTCCAACTCCAGCTGCAGTTGTTGTTCCCAGGTTGAAAAACTGGGTGGGATGGTTATGTTTTAGGTGCGATTTTAAGTTTGTTGTGTTGCCTCTTTACGCTGCTACTGTTTTAAAACACAGTCGACATACCGCTCGCTCACGCTAATTAGCTCTCTCTCTCGCTCGGCTTAAAGCCAAAATGTTCCCACACCGGAGCTGAAGATTGCGGCTTTGAAATCAATTCCATGTTGGACTCGTTCTTCCTAACTGGCTCGCTGAAGATGTCACTGAAACAGAACACTTTAAAATGCAGTTGGTTCACGCCTTCTCTTCACCTGACGGTGTCCGCTCTCTCTCTCTCTGTGTGTGTGTGTGTGTGTGTGTGTGTGTGTGGACTCGCTGCCTGAGCCCCGCCTCCGACACAGAGTGCAGACAAGATGACAGAGGCAGCGCGATCAACTAAAATGTTGGTGACATTCATTTTAATGTAAAATGAATCTGATTATTATTTTTAATAATAAAACAAATGATCAGTTGCAATATATCGCGGCACCAAAAATGATCGCGCTCATTTACATATATCGTACGATAAGTCGATATATTGACTATCGCTGACAGCTCTAGTCAGACAACCCTAAAACAACATCATACTCGGATCTTGATACGTTAGGATCGATAAGCCCATCCCTACTTTCTTTAGACATATGTTTCATGTGTTGGTTTTAATAAAGACTCGGAGTACTCATAAAACTCACAGAACGTAAATATGCGCCACACTTTACTGTGTTCTCAACAACATGTACACAAGTCTTCTTCATACGTTAAAACAACGAGAATACAGAAAATAGGCTTAGAACTCCACCTAGTGGTTATATTATAGAATTAAAGGAGAAATTACATGAGACAGCTTTATAACTGAAATGGCTTTAACTGAAATAGACTAAAGTTTAATATAACTATTCTGATAAGTGTATATTTCCAACATCATGTTTGTGTTATCCGCTTCTGTAAGTTTTTGTGACGTGTTTCAGAAAGATAATCACTTAGACAGAGCTGATAGTTTATTTTCATCTTAACCGACATTGATCACTGCAATAATTCATAATTCAATATATTGATACCCGATTTCTTTATCAACTGTTTGTTCAATTGAGACATAAGGGGGTGATTTCAAAGCATTTTGAAAGTGACACACTTCCTTCTGCCAGTTGGTGGCGCTATAACTTTGACTCAAGTAGTCACATCCATGTGACACACTGCTGAAGTTTCATCGAGATCAGTTAATGTATGCAAAAGTTATAACACACTTCCTTGCTTTTATGCTTCCTTTGTGTGCTTTTTGAGCTTCAAAGTTCATTTGCAATGTGTTCCACATTCAAACCAAAATATCTGACTTTCTGTTGCTCTGTTTGTTCACTTGAGACATAAGAGGGTGATTTCAAAGCATTTTGAAAGTGGCACACTTCCTTCTGCCAGTTGGTGGCGCTATAACTTTGACTCACAATAGTCACATCCATGCGACCGGCCTCTTCCCCTGAACACACTGCTGAAGTTTCATCAAGATCAGTTAATGTATGCAGAAGTTATAACAAAACTTCCTTGCTTTTATGCACCCTTTATGTGCTTTTTGAGCTTCAAAGTTAATTTGTAATGTGTTCCACATTCAAACCAAAATATCTGACTTTCTGTTGCTCTGTTTGTTCACTTGAGACATAAGAGGGTGATTTCAAAGCATTTTGAAAGTGACACACTTCCTTCTGCCAGTTGGTGGTGCTATAACTTTGACTCACAATAGTCACATCCATGTGACACACTGCTGAAGTTTCATCGAGATCAGTTAATGTATGCAGAAGTTATAACACACTTCCTTGCTATTTGCTCCCTTCATATGCTACCTTTATGGGGTTTTTGAGCTTCAAAGTTTCCTTTGCAATGTGTTCCACATTCAAACCAAAATATCTGACTTTCTGTTGGTCTGAGCTAATGACTGTAAATTAGAAAGTTGTCCGGCTCGATGAGAACAATATAATTCCTGAGTTTTGTGACTCTAGGTCAAGTATAAAACCAATACCCCACTTTTGTCAACAGGTGGCACTACTGAGCCCCTGCACCAGGCATCAAAAAAGAATATTCAACTTTGAAGCTGCCACCTACCACAGTATTTAAGATATCAATAATCCTTTCACACGCCTACATCTGCCGTGTGTTTACATTATACACATAAAGTTTTAAGTAAATTGGGTAAAAATAAGAGTGTGATTTCAAAGCATTTTGAAAGTGACACACTTCCTTCTGCCAGTTGGTGGCGCTATAACTTGACTCACAATAGTCACATCCATGCGATCGGCCTCTTCCAGCGCATCACACTGCTGCGGTTTCATCGAGATCAATTAATGTATGCAGAAGTTATAACACATTTCCTGTTTCACTTTTCACGCCATAATTTCGCTTTCTCGCCACGGCCAAACCGCTCGAGATATCAAAAATCCGCCGGCAGTTTTTCATCCTCAATGTCTTGACTTCATGCTGACCAAGTTTCGTGGGCGATTGGTGGAATTCTCTAGGAGGAGTATTTCACATTCCATTGCATGTGTTTTCCAAAGAACCCTAAATAGACGATTTCCTGTTGGGCTGAGGTAAAAAGTAAAAGTATGAAGGATATATGAAACGATGAGATCTATATGTGTACCGAAGTTTCATATTATTACATGCAAGCGTGTTTGATTTATGGACCAAGTTTTCGGACCCTGTTTCAGGGGCGCTGTCGAGCCCCCTGCCACGCTCGGTACTAGCTTCAGCCCGCCCTAATGGCCGCGGGTTCTGACCAGTGTGCAAGAGTTTTTGAGCACGCTAAGAGCCCCAAAAGTGCCCCAATAGTCGTGAAAAAATAAAATAATAATAATAATAATAATTAAAGCTGTGAGCAGCGATGACGGGCCCAAGCCGGTGGCACCGCCACCCTGGGCCTTTAGGGTCGCCACAGACGACGGGCAATAACGTAAGCTCGCTCGACCGCCGAGGGGATGTGTGCAAATTCCAAGAAATCCACATTCAAACCAAAATATCTGACTTTCTGTTGGTCTGTTTGTTCACTTGAGACATAAGGGGTGATTTAAAAGCATTTTGAAAGTGACACACTTCCTTCTGCCAGTTGGTGGCGCTATAACTGACTCACAATAGCAACATCCATGCGATCGGCCTCTTACAGCCAACACACTGCTGAAGTTTCGTCGAGATCAATTAATGTATGCAGAAGTTATAACAGACTTCCTGTTTCTCTTACTGCCTTCTGCCAGTTATTATAGGCTTTGTACTTTACTCACGCTCCAATACCGACGTAGAAAATCATCCTCTTTACATGCTAAAAAATATGCTTGGAAACATCACAGTGAGCGGTGCTTACTGTGAATGATACTGAATTGTACTACTGACTATTTAAACAGAGTAATTTTTATATGGTAGGTTTACTATTTTATTATTATATTTTATTGCGGCTATAATGAACAGGCTGCAATGTCAAGATTGCAATGATGGAGTGTGTGTGTGTGTGTATTTGTAACCTTAAAGGGGTCATATAATGCCATTTTTGTACAAGTTAATATGAATCTTTAGGGTCTAAATGAAAACTTTGTAATATACTTTTATTAAAAATTCTCATTAGTATTTTAAGAAAACACTAATTTTAACTGCTCAAAAACAGCTCCGCTTTCAGCACTCGCTTCAGTGCATATGACTTTAAATGATAATGAGGTTTGGTCACCCCGCCCTCCCTCCGCTCTGGGGAATTGTAGTCTTGAATCATATGCATTTGCAAGATGTAAACAGTATTTTGCCAGTATTGTGTTACCATTCATCTTCATGCAGTTATAACTGTTTTTTTGACATTACTTCTTAATCAGTAACATACAAGTAAACCAGGTGTAACTTAGTGTTACCATGTTAACTGTAACACCTGCGTACACAGTTTTTAATAACACAATAACCATAACGCGTTGTTCATTATAAACGTGGGATTATGAATTATATTGAGAACGTCGTAACGTTATGGAAAACATGGCGTAATGTACCCTGAGTGTAAACATTAGCCACATGCAGTTTAGCGTTGTTTTGGTTAAACTCACCTCTGAATGCTGCTTTACCTGCAGTTGAGTGTTGTTAAACTCACCGATGAATCAGGTTGTACACCACAATGAGCGTTGTTAAACTCACCGATGAATGCGGTTGCCTATGAACGCGCTAAACCTTTGCTGAGAGGGCACTTTGATATCAGATTGTGAGGGTTTTTAAACATAAAAAAACTGTTGGAGGGCCAGATAAAGATGATCTGGGGCCACCATTATACTAGCCCTGCCATAGATCATTTATTGTAGCCTATTCCTTTTTATTTTTATTTATTGCAGTCTCGACCCATTCGCAGCAGACCAAAACGCACGTGCAGGTCCAGCTGTTTCGCTTTGGTGGTGCGATTAAGACTTTCGTCGAACATCAGCACGTAACGGTCCCGTGATTTTGGAAATTAGTCATCATCCGCTATTCCAAAGCGCGTAATGGCTGATGGCTGTCGCTTGCTGGAGACCCTTCACAGCAGTTAGATGTTTTTCACTTTTTGAATGAGACTCCAGCTCCGTACACCCAACATTCCCAATTTAATAGCTTTCTTGCATAAGCAGTAGGCTTCAAATGCGTTATTTGCAACTGGCTTTAACCAAGCACTAAATTCAGATTTTTCAAGCCAAGTATCGCTAAACTTGCACTTCCTCATAGCTGAATAAAATCCGCTTAACGCCTTTCTGTGGTATCCGAGAGACTCGCGCCAATAACACTAAAGCTCAAAGCTGATTGGCTGTTGCATGTTGGTCTATTTTGTAGTCATAATACAGCTAATTACATTTGGACTAGCTAAATAAGAAACTACAACACCACGGAATTAAAAAAAAACATTCCAAAGCGCTATGGAGCATTTAAATGAGATTTACATGGACGTAGGAAAATTAAGACCTGTTAAAAATGATTTAAGACCTAGAACACAATACTTCAGCAAATTTAAGACTTTTTAAGGCCTTAAATTGTGATTTTGAAATTTTAGACTTTTTAAGACCCCATGAAACCCTGTTTTTTTTTTTTTTTTTTTTTTGTAGAGTATTTTTTATTGTATCACCAAAGCAATGACGCCACGACTCCCGTTGAAGTATCCAGCATCTCTAAGGTCTGCAAATAACTCCATCCAGAACTGAGACCTATATACATTTTTAAGAGTCCTCAAGCTGATGTTTACACCGTGTACAGCTGCACGAGTGGCCCTCGTTAAAATATTGAACGCAATGATGCAGTATGTCTTGTTTTTCCGCCTGGTCCGCGTCTTTTAAAAACTCCAAACACCGCTCTCAACAGTCAACACGCATAAGTCTTCTTCTTACGCTAAAACAACGAGAATACAGAAAATGTGCTTAGACCTCCACCTAGTGGTTATATTATAGAATTAAAGGAGAAATTACATATGAGACAGCTTTATAACTGAAATGGCTTTAACTGAAATAGACAAGTTTAATATAACTATTCTGATAAGTGTATATTTCCAACATCATGTTTGTGTTATCTGTTTTTGTAAGTTTTTGTGACGTGTTTCAGAAAGATAATCGCTTAGACAGGGCGATAGTTTATTTTCTTCTTAACCGGACATCACAGTTGATCACTGCAATAATTCATAATTCAATATATTGATACCCGATTTCTTTAGCAACTGTTTGTTCAATTGAGACATAAGGGGGTGATTTCAAAGCATTTTGAAAGTGACACACTTCCTTCTGCCAGTTGGTGGCGCTATAACTTTGACTCACAGTAGTCACATCCATGCGACCGGCCTCTTCCCGCAAACACACTGCTGAAGTTTCATCGAGATCAGTTAATGTATGCAAAAGTTATAACACACTTCCTTGCTTTTATTCTTCCTTTGTGTGCTTTTTGAGCTTCAAAGTTCATTTGCAATGTGTTCCACATTCAAACCAAAATATCTGACTTTCTGTTGGTCTGTTTGTTCAATTGAGACATAAGAGGATGATTTCAAAGCATTTTGAAAGTGACACACTTCCTTCTGCCAGTTGGTGGCGCTTATAACTTTGACTCACAATAGTCACATCCACGCGACCGCCTCTTCCAGTGAAGAAACTGCTGAAGTTTCATCGAGATCAAGTAATGTATGCAGAAGTTATAACACACTTCCTTGCTGTTTAAGCTGCATTTATGTGCTTTTTGAGCTTCAAAGTTCTTGTGCAATGTGTTCCACATTCAAACCAAAATATCTGACTCTAGGTCAAAGTATGAAACCAATACCCCACTTTTGTCTGAAGGTGGCGCTACTGAGCCCCTGCACCAGGCATCAAAAAGAAAATTCAAGTTTGAAGAGCTGCCACAACAACAGTATTTAAGATATCAATAATCCTTTCACACGCCTACATCTGCCGGTGTTTACATTATACACATAAAGTTTGAAGTAAATCGTGTAACAATAAGTGGGTGATTTTAAAGCATTTTGAAAGTGACACACTTCCTTCTGCCAGTTGGTGGCGCTTATAACTTTGACTCACAATAGTCACATCCATGCGATCGGCCTCTTACAGCTTAACACACCGCTGAAGTTTCATCGAGATCAATTAATGTATGCAGAAGTTATAACACTCTGACTGTTTCTCGCTCGCCATCATTTTGTTTCCTCGCCACGGCCAAACCGTTAGAGATATCAAAAATCTGCCAGCAATTTTTCATGCTCAATGTCTTGACATCATGCTGACCGAGTTTGGTGGCGATTGGTGGAATTCTCTGGGAGGAGTATTCCAAATTCCATTGTGTGCGTTTTCAAACAACCCTAAATAGACGGTTTCCTGTTGGTCTGGGGTAAAAAGTAAAAGTATGAAGGATATATGAAACGATGAGATCTATATGTGTACCGAAGTTTCATATTATTACATGCAAGCGTGTTTGAGTTATAGACCAAGTTTTCGGACCCTGTTCCAGGGGCGCTGTCGAGCCCCCTGCCACGCCCGGTACCAGCTTCAGCCCGGCCCTAATGACCGCAGGTTCTGACCCGTGTGCAAAGTTTCAAGAGTTTTTGAGCATGTTAAGAGCCCCAAAAGTGCCCCGTAAGTCGTAAAAATAATAATAATAATAATAATAACTATAGCTGCAAGCAGCAATGGCGGGCCCAAGCCGGTGGCACCGCCACCCCCGTGCCTTTAGGGTCGCTGTGCACGATGGGCAATAACGTAACCTCGCTTTGACCGTCGAGAAGACGTGTGCTGTAGAGCTCGCATTAGCGTGGGCTCTGCAAAAGTTCGCATGGAGGGCACATATCGACCACAAAGTATGCGTGAGCACCCTTCCGATACCTAAAATGAAAAATGAGACACCCTACGGTCTCATGGAGTTAATGGACACACGTAAATAAGTACACAAGACTGAAAATTCATATGAAGTGTGCCATTTGAGACAGGGACAGTGCCTAGGACCGTGAACCACAATAGTCACATCTATGAGGTAATTCAAATGTAGAATAATTTTTGATGTCATAGGTCAATATCTTTTGCAGCACTTAAACGTGTTAATCCAGAAGGCCAGTATTTATCCGGAGGTCTCTGTTCAGGTTTATTAATGTAATTATAATTTACGCACTGCTGAAGTTTCATCGAGATCAGTTAATGTATGCAGAAGTTATAACACACTTCCTTGCTTTTATGCTGCCTTTATGTGCTTTTTGGAGCTTCAAAGTTCATTTGCAATGTGTTCCACATTCAAACCAAAATATCTGATTTTCTGTTGGTCTGTTTGTTCACTTGAGACATAAGAGGGTGATTTCAAAGCATTTTGAAAGTGACACACTTCCTTCTGCCAGTTGGTGGCGCTATAACTTTGACTCACAGTAGTCACATCCATGCGACCGCCTCGCCCCAAAAACACACTGCTGAAGTTTCATCGAGATCAGTTAATGTATGCAGAAGTTATAACACACTCCCTTCTTTTATGTTACTTTTGATGTGCTTTTTGAGCTTCAAAGTTAATTTGAAATGTGTTCCACATTCAAACCAAAATATCTGATTTTCTGTTGGTCTGTTTGTTCACTTGAGACATAAGAGGGTGATTTCAAAGCATTTTGAAAGTGACACACTTCCTTCTGCCAGTTGGTGGCGCTATAACTTTGACTCACAGTAGTCACATCCATGCGACCGGCCTCTTCCCGCAAAACACACTGCTGAAGTTTCATCGAGATCAGTTAATGTATGCAGAAGTTATAACACACTCCCTTCTTTTATGTTACTTTTGATGTGCTTTTTGAGCTTCAAAGTTAATTTGAAATGTGTTCCACATTCAAACCAAAATATCTGACTTTCTGTTGGTCTGAGCTAATGACTGTAAATTAGAAAGTTGTTCGCCCGACGAGATCTAGAAGTGTTCCGAGTTTCATATTATTACATGCAAGCATGTTTGATATATGGACAAGTGTTTGAATCCCATTCCAGGTGTCGCTGTTGAGCCCCCTGCCACGCCCGGGTACCAGATTCAGCCCGGCCCTGATGGCCGCGGGTTCTGGCCTGTGTGCAAAGTTTCAAGAGTTTTCGAGCATGTTAAGGGCCCCAAAAGTCCCAGAAACCTTGAAAAACAAATCTAAACCCAACAGAGAACCCCCCCCCCTCCCCTCCCCACACACACACACACACACACACAAAAAAAAATTTGGCAGGCCCATTCTGTCTGTCAGACAGAGAGACACTGAGAGAAAAAACACAGAAAGGGAGGAGGATTGGTCACTCAGAAAGAGAAAAATTTTAAGAAATCCACATTCAAACCACAATATCTGACTTTCTGTTGGTTGGAGCTAATGACTGTAAATTAGAAAGTTGTTCGCCTCGACGAGAACAATATACACGCCGAGTTTTGTAACTGTAGATAGAACTAACTAAGTTATAACACACTTCATGTGTCCTTTTTAGTCATAAATCAATTTCTCGCCACGGCCAAACCGTTCGAGATATCAAAAATCCGTCCGAATGTAGCATCCTCAATGTCTTGACTTCATGCCGACCGAGTTTGGTGGCGATTGATTCATTCTCTAGGTGGAAAATATATAATTCCAGAGCACGTGTTTCCAAACAACCCATAATAGCCGACTTCCAGTTGGGCTGGCGTAAAACTTAGAGCACGAAAGTTGTTCGGCCCGACGAGACCTACAAGTGTACCGAAGTTTCATATCATTACATGCAAGCATGTTTGATATATGGACAAGTGTTCGAATCCCATTCCAGGGGCGCTGTCGAGCCCCCTGCCACGCTCGGTACCATCTTCGGTCCGACCCTGATGGCCGCGGGTTCCGACTCGTGTGCAAAGTTTCAAGAGTTTTCGAGCACGTTAAGGGCCCCAAAACCTTGAAAAACAAAAATAAAAGCATTTTCACTCCTCAGCAAAATCAGCACCCTCCCCCCAGACACAGAGAGACGTCGGGTCAGTGAGAGAGGGAGAGAAAATTCTCCAAAACATCCACATTCAAACCACAATATCTGACTTTCTGTTGGTCTGAGCTAATGACTGTAAATTAGAAAGTTGTCCGGCTCGATGAGAACAATATAATTCCTGAGTTTTGTGACTGTGGGTCAAAGTGTAAAGCAACCCCCCACTTTTGTCAAAAGGTGGCGCTACTGAGCCCCTGCACCACGCCCGTTTCTGAAACTTTGCACATGTGTACTGGCTAATAAATGTGATGTGTCTGTCGAGTTTCATGCAATTTCAAGTATGCTAAGAGTCTCAAAAGCATCAAAAAGAATATTCGAGTTTGAAGCGTTGTCACGGCGACAGTATCGAAGATATCAATAATCCTTTCACATGTCTACATCTGCCGTGTGTTTACATTATACACCTAAAGTTTTAAGTAAATCGGGTAAAAATAAGTGGGTGATTTCAAAGCATTTTGAAAGTGACACACTTCCTTCTGCCAGTTGGTGGCGCTTATAACTTTGACTGACAATAGTCACATCCATGCGATCGGCTTCTTCCAGCGATCACGCTGCTGCGGTTTCATGGAGATCAATTAATGTATGCAGAAGTTATAACACACTTCCTGTTTCTCTTTTCGCGCCATCATTTCGCTTCTCGCCACGGCCAAACCGTTAGAGATATCAAAAATCTGCCGGCAATTTTTCATGCTCAATGTGTTGACATCATGCTGACCGAGTTTGGTGGCGATTGGTGGAATTCTCTGGGAGGAGTATTTTAAATTCCATTGCGTATGCTTTCAAACAACCCTAAATAGACGGTTTCCTGTTGGTCTGGGGTAAAAGTAAAAGTATGAAGGATATATGAAACGATGAGATCTATACGTGCACCGAAGTTTCATATTATTACATGCAAGCGTGTTTGAGTTATAGACCAAGTTTTCGGACCCTGTTCCCTGCCACGCTCGGTACCAGCTTCAGCCCGCCCTGACAGCCGCTGGTTCTGACCCGTGTGCAAAGTTTCAAGAGTTTTTGAGCACGCTAAGAGCCCCAAAAGTGCCCCAATAGTCGTAAAAAATAATAATAATAATAATAATTAAAGCTGTGAGCAGCGATGACGGGCCCAAGCCGGTGGCACCGCCACCCCTGGGCCTTTAGGGTCGCCACAGACGACGGGCAATAACGTAGCTTGCTTCGACCGTCGAGAAGATGTGTGCAAATTCCAAGAAATCCACATTCAAACCAAAATATCTGACTTTCTGTTGGTCTGTTTGTTCACTTGAGACATAAGGGGTGATTTAAAAGCATTTTGAAAGTGACACACTTCCTTCTGCCAGTTGGTGGCGCTATAACTGACTCACAATAGCAACATCCATGCGATCGGCCTCTTACAGCTTAACACACTGCTGAAGTTTCGTCGAGATCAATTAATGTATGCAGAAGTTATAACAGACTTCCTGTTTCTCTTACTGCCTTCTGCCAGTTATTATAGGCTTTGTACTTTACTCACGCTCCAATACCGACGTAGAAAATCATCCTCTTTGCATGCTAAAAATATGCTTGGAAACATCACAGTGGAGCGGTGCTTACTGTGAATGATACTGAATTGTACTACTGACTATTTAAACAGAGTAATTTTTATATGGTAGGTTTACTATTTTATTATTATATTTTATTACGGCTATAATGAACAGGCTGCAATGTCAAGATTGCAATGATGGAGTGTGTGTGTGTGTGTATTTGTAACCTTAAAGGGGTCATATAATGCCATTTTTGTACAAGTTAATATGAATCTTTAGGGTCTAAATGAAAACTTTGTAATATACTTTTATTAAAAATTCTCATTAGTGTTTTAAGAAAACAAAAATTTTAACTGCTCAAAAACAGCTCCGCTTTCAGCACTCGCTTCAGTGCATATGACTTTAAATGATAATGAGGTTTGGTCACCCCGCCCCTCCCTCCGCTCTGGGGGAATTGTAGTCTTGAATCATATGCATTTGCAAGATGTAAACAGTATTTTGCCAGTATTGTGTTACCATTCATCTTCATGCAGTTATAACTGTTTTTTTACATAACTTCTTAATCAGTAACATACAAGTAAACCAGGTGTAACTTAGTGTTACCATGTTAACTGTAACACCTGCGCACACAGTTTTTAATAACACAATAACCATAACGCGTTGTTCATTATAAACGCGTGATTATGAATTATATTGAGAACGTCGTAACGTTATGGAAAACATGCCGTAATGTACCCTGAGTGTAAACATTAGCCACATGCAGTTTAGCGTTGTTTTGGTTGAACTCACCTCTGAGTGCTGCTTTACCTGCAGTTGAGCGCTGTTAAACTCACCGATGAATGCGGTTGCCTATGAACGCGCTAAACCTTTGCTGAGAGGGCACTTTGATATCAGATTGTGAGGGTTTTTAAAAATAAAAAAACTGTTGGAGGGTCAGATAAAGATGATCTGGGGCCACCATTATACTAGCCCTGCCATAGATCATTCATTGTAGCCTATTCCTTTTATTTTTATTTATTGCAGTCTCGACCCATTCGCAGCAGACTAAAAACGTACGTGCAGGTCCAGCTGTTTCGCTTTTGGTGGTGCGATTAAGACTTTCGTCGAACATCAGCACTAACGGTCCCGTGATTTTGGAAATTAGTCATCATCCGCTATTCCAAAGCGCGAATGGCTGATGGCTGTAGTTTGCTGGAGACCCTTGACAGCAGTTAGATATTTTTCACTTTTTGAATGAGACTCCAGCGCCGTACACCCAACATTCCCAATTTAATAGCTTTCTTGCATAAGCAGTAGGCTTCAAATGCGTTATTTGCAACTGGGTTTAACCAAGCACGTAAATTCAGATTTTTCAAGCCAAGTATCGCTAAACTTGCACTTCCTCATAGCTGAATAAAATCCGCTTAACGCCTTTCTGTTGTATCCGAGAGACTCGCACCAATAACACTAAAGCTCAAAGCTGGCTGTTGCATGTTGGTCTATTTTGTAGTCATAATACAGCTAATTATATTTGGACTAGCTGAAATAAGAAACTACAACACCACGGAAGTAAAAAAGAAACATTCCAAAGCTGCCATGGAGCATTTAAATGAGATTTACATGGACGTAGGAAAATTAAGACCTGTTAAAAATTATTTAAGACCTAGAACACAATACTTCAGCAAATTTAAGACTTTTTAAGGCCTTAAATTGTGATTTTGAAATTTTAGACTTTTTAAGACCCCGTGGAAACCCTGTTTTTTTTTTTTTTTTTTTTTTTTGTAGAGTATTTTTTATTGTATCACCAAAGCAATGACGCCACTGACTCCGCTGAAGTATCCAGCATCTCTAAGGTCTGCAAATAACTCCATCCAGAACTGAGACCTATATACATTTTGAAGAGTCCTCAAGCTGATGCTTACACCGTGTACAGAGTACGAGTGGCCCTCGTTAAAATATTGAACGTAATGATGCAGTATGTCTTGTTTTTCCGCCTGGTCCGCGTCTTTTAAAATCTCCAAACACCGCTCTCAACAGTCAACACGCATAAGTGTTCTTCTTACGTTAAAACAACGAGAATACAGAAAATGTGCTTAGACCTCCATCTAGTGGTTATATTATAGAATTAAAGGAGAAATTACATATGAGACAGCTTTATAACTGAAATAGACAAGTTTAATATAACTATACTGATAAGTGTATATTTCCAACGCCATGTTTGTGTTATCCGCTTCTGTAAGTTTTTGTGACGTGTTTCAGAAAGATAATCGCTTAGACAGAGTAATAGTTTATTTTCATCTTAACCGGACATCACAGTTGATCAGTGAAATAATTCATAATTCAATATATTGATACCGCATTTCTTTATCAACTGTTTGTTCAATTGAGACATAAGGGGTGAATTCAAAGCATTTTGAATGTGACACACTTCCTTCTGCCAGTTGGTGGCGCTATAACTTTGACTCACAATAGTCACATCCACGCGACCGCCTCTTCAAGTGAAGAAACTGCTTAAGTTTCATCGAGATCAAGTAATGTATGCAGAAGTTATAACACACTTCCTTGCTGTTTAAGCTTCATTTATGTGCTTTTTGAGCTTCAAAGTTCTTGTGCAATGTGTTCCACATTCAAACCAAAATATCTGACTGTAGGTCAAAGTATGAAACCAATACCCCACTTTTGTCTGAAGGTGGCGCTATTGAGCCCCTGCACCAGGCATCAAAAAGAAAATTCAAGTTTGAAGAGCTGCCGCGACAGCAGTATTTAAGATATCAATAATTCTTTCACACGTCTACATCTGCCGGGTGTTTACATTATACACCTAAAGTTTGAAGTAAATCGTGTAACAATAAGTGGGTGATTTTAAAGCATTTTGAAAGTGACACACTTCCTTCTGCCAGTTGGTGGCGCTTATAACTTTGACTCACAATAGTCACATCCATGCGATCGGCCTCTTACAGCTGAACACACCGCTGAAGTTTCATCGAGATCAATTAATGTATGTAGAAGTTATAACACTCTGACTGTTTCTCGCTTTCGCCATCATTTCGCTTCCTTGCCACGGCCAAACCGTTGGAGATATCAATAATCTGCCGGCAATTTTTCATGGTCAATGTCTTGACATCATGCTGACCGAGTTTGGTGGCGATTGGTGGAGTTCTCTGGGAGGAGTATTCCAAATTCCATTGCGTGCGTTTTCAAACAACCCTAAATAGACGGTTTCCTGTTGGTCTGGGGTAAAAAGTGAAAGTATGAAGGATATATGAAACGATGAGATCTATATGTGTACCGAAGTTTCATATTATTACATGCAAGCGTGTTTGAGTTATAGACCAAGTTTTCGGACCCTGTTCCAGGGGGCGCTGTCGAGCCCCCCTGCCACGCCCCGGTACCAGCTTCAGCCCGGCCCTAATGGCCGCGGGTTCTGACCAGTGTGCAAAGTTTCAAGAGTTTTGAGCACGTTAAGAGCCCCAAAAGTGCCCCAATAATCGTAAAAAAAATAATAATAATAATAATAATAATAATAATAATAATAATCCTAACGAAAACAATAGGGCCTTGACTTTTCAAGGCTTGGGCCCTAAATATAGCTGCAAGCAGCGATGGCGGGCCCAAGCCGGTGGTACCACCACCCCCGTGCCTTTAGGGTTGCTGTGCACGATGGGCAATAACGTAACCTCGCTTTGACTGTCGAGAAGATGTGTGCTGTAGACCTTGCATCAGTGTGGGCTCTGCAAAAGTGCGCATCGAGGGCACATATCAACCACAAAGTATGCGTGAGCACCCTTCTGATACCTAAAATGAAAAATGAGACACCCTACGGTCTCATGGAGTTAATGGACACATGAAATAAGTACACAAGACTGAAAATTCATATGAAGTGTGCCATTTGGGACAGGGCCTATGACCGTGAACCACAATAGTCACATCTATGAGGTAATTCAAATGTAGAATAATTTTTAATGTCATAGGATGTCATAGGCCAATATCTTTTGCAGCACTTAAATGTGTTAATCCAGAAGGCCAGTATTTATCTGGAGGTCTTTGTACAGGTTTATTAATGTAATTATAATTTACGCTTATGTGTTCCTATGATATGCAATGGAAGTACATTTTTATGTTTAACATGGGTGTATTCACAATACATAGCATACGTATATCATATTTTACGATTATTTATCATTATGTTAAGTAGATCATTAAAGTTAAGATAGTAAATGTATTTATATATTTTGTAGTAGCTAATATAACAAGCAAGTACACTGTGGGAATTATGAATTATACCAATGGAGTCGTATGGATTGCTTTTATGCTCCCATTATTATGCTGTCCTTTTTATTCATAAATTAATTTCTCGCCACGGCCAAAACGTTGGAGATATCAAAAATCCATCCGCAATGTAGCATCCTCAATGTCTTGACTTCATGCTGACCGAGTTTGGTGGCGTATTGATTAATTCTCTAGGAGGAATATATATAATTCCAGAGCATGTGTTTCCAAACAACCTATAATAGCCGACTTCCTGTTGGGCTGGCGTAAAACTTAGAGCATGAAAGTTGTTCGCCCGATGAGATCTAGAAGTGTTCCAAGTTTCATATTATTACATGCAAGCATGTTTGATATATGGACCAAGTTTTCAGACCCCGCTCAAGGGGCGCTGTCGAGCCCCCGCCACGCCCGGTACCAGCTTCAGCCCGGCCCCGATGGCCGCGGGTTCTGACCCGCGTGCAAAGTTTCAAGAGTTTTTGAGCACGCTAAGGGCCCCAAAAGTCCCGAAACCTTGAAAAACAATATCTTAATGCAAATCTCACCCAACAGAAAACCCCTCTCCCTCCCCTCCCTCCCTCCCACACACACACACACACACACACACACAGAATCGCAGGTCTGTCTGTCAGAGAGAGAAAAATTCAGAGAAATCCACATTCAAACCACAATATCTGACTTTCTGTTGGTCAGAGCTAATGACTGTAAATTAGAAAGTTGTTCGGCTCGACGAGAACAATATACACGCCGAGTTTTGTAACTGTAGATAGAACTAACTAAGTTATAACACACTTCATGTGTCCTTTTTAGTCCTAAATCAATTTCCTCGCCACGGCCAAACCGTTCGAGATATCAAAAATCCGCCCGAATGTAGCATCCTCAATGTCTTGACTTCATGCCGACCGAGTTTGGTGGCGATTGGATTCATTCTCTAGGAGAAATATATATAATTCCAGAGCATGTGTTTCCAAACAACCCATAATAGCCGACTTCCTGTTGGGCTGGCGTAAAACTTAGAGCACGAAAGTTGTTCGGCCCGATGTGATCTACAAGTGTACCGAGTTTCATATTATTACATGCAAGCATGTTTGATATACCGACAAGTGTTCGAATCCCATTCCAGGGGGCGCTGTCGAGCCCCCCTGCCACGCCCGGGTACCATCTTCGGCCCGGCCCTGATGGCCGCGGGTTCCGACCCGTGTGCAAAGTTTCAAGAGTTTTTGAGCACGTTAAGAGCCCCAAAACCTTGAAAAACTAAAATAAAAGCATTTCACTCATCAGCAAAATCAGCCCCCTCCCCCCAGACACAGAGAGACGTAGGGTCAGTGGGAGAGGCAGAGAAAATTCTCCAAAAAATCCACATTCAAACCAAAATATCTGACTTTCTGTTGGTCTGAGCTAATGACTGTAGCGAATCAGCTCTATATTCTTCCACCATTAGGTAGCGAATCAGCTCTATGAAATATTAATAATCAATCATAACTTGTTATAATCAATTATGAATATTTGGATCAGTTAATCGGGTTAACTTGATGTAGCTACATTAACATTACAACCAAATACTCGGTTCATCCCGTGAACACTCAATTTTGGTTATTAATTAATTAATTAATAGAAATGTACATTTCCGGGCAAGGGAAATGTCTTTCTTACTAAGTATTAAGAGCAAGTAATCAAAATCTATGATTAGTGACTTTAGATATGAGCTTGAGACACAGACAACTTTACATGTGACATGAACAAGACTTTATTAACTAGACTAAACATTTAAACTACTCTAACATACATATACATACATTCATACAGTTTACCAAGGGAAAGAGGGCTGAAGCAGAATACAGGAAGTTAAGAAGTTATAGCATTGTTTGAAGTTCAGCAGATCAACAGCCTGAGCAAACCATCATATTAGTTCTGACACGCCCTTTTAGAAAGGGGTTAAGGATACTTAATGTATCAAATAATGAGACTAAGTTTGATACTTGCATGTCCCATTTGAATTAAACTGTCCTGATGCAATTTGTTGAGGCTCCAGTTGATCTTTGATGTTGTCTTGATGAGAGAGAGAACCAGTGAGAGTCAGAGGATCTTGGTGAATGGGCAGTCAAGGCCATAGCCTGGCACGGGCTTGGGAGTCCTTGGGGCCTTTAGTTTGGCATCATTCAGCGAGAGAGTGAGAGAGCACAAGGCTCAGAGAACCAGAAAGGCAGGAAGCCAGGGAGGCTAAGAGTGAGCGAGGAAGAGAGAGGATAAGAGAACTAAAAAGAATGAGAGGAAGTGGGCGCAGCAATTTTATACCCTCAGGAAACAGGTCCCACCTCTCATTGGCTCGACCAATGAGAAGGGTTTGGGTTCCAGGCGGGAATTTGGTTTATTGCTCTTTGTTGTAAAATTGCCCATTGCATGTGCAAGAAAGAAAATAGGAAATATACTTTTAATACTAATATGTTGTTGTTATCGACATATCATGTACGCAGTCATTTCGATCTTCAAAATACCAAGTTATAGAGACCAAATATGCCACACATATGATTTTGGTTAACCATAGTATGCAAAGTCTGAAACATTAACCCATTAGTTTGCAAGAAAACATAGATCAAGCACATTTAAGGGAAAATGTGAGATGGCACATTAGATACATGTCAATATTTATCACATGGATATATAGAATATATATATAGGATTAACAGGGTTCATTTCTCTTTCTCAGTAAGAGAATGAAGTGAGGATCAGCACTTCTCTGAACATTCCTTTCTCACATGGTACGGGTTGAGAAGGCGAAGTCACGAGGGTCTCTGGAGTGTCTCTCTGGGTCGTAAAAACGTCAATAGCGCATTCTACTCCAGACTCGCTGGCGCTCCCCGGTGATTTAGATGGGGAGAAACAGTGTGGGGGATTTCTTTAGGACCCCTACACACAACGAAACAGTTCTAACGAGTTTGATATACCTCAGAGATACACAACATACAGGGATTACACGTATTTCATTAGCAATATGCAGTTCTGTGTTTAACTGAAAAACACACACACACATTTTTACGTTCAAAGTTTCCCCCTTCCTGTCCACACGATAAGCACGTGGTGAGCATGCGGATGTCACATGCGGTTCTCTGTCAATAGTTCATTGTCTCTTTGTCAATACATTTATTGTGCTTGTGGAGGCTGGTTGGCGCTATTTCAGTAATTAGGGGAGTTTTTAACAGTACGTTCTTGTTTGTTCGTGAATCTGTTAAAGCCACTGATCCTCCGCCATACCTTACAGTCCCCCTTTTTCGTCAGGTGGTGTCCCTGTTGGAGACATCATCGGACGACAATCATCACAATGGCGGATGGCAGGTGAATCATGAGGGTTTTGTAGCAGGTGGTTGTTCCACGGTGGGTGATGTAGACAGTAGCCAAATCCAGGTCTCTGCAGCAGGTGCAGAGGCAGCAGGTGCCTTGACAGTGTGTCACCTGTCATTATGAAGTCAGTTCGTTTGAGGCAGGTGCTTGTTTGTGGCTGCAGGGAGTGGTTATGGGCATCGTGTAGCGTGGAGAGAGTTTCAGACTGACCTAGTACTGGTAGCAAAAGGGCAGCAGGTGGCCGTTCAGCCCTTGGTTCGGCACCCAGTCACCAGGTGTCTGAAGTCTGCAGTGTTACTCTGCTCTGGCAGCAGTGCTGACTTGAGCTTGCCTGAGTGGTGTTGGGCAAGAGTCAGAGGTTTGTTCTTCCCAGTACTCCTCAGGGGAGTTCTGTTCCAGGAGCTCTTTTGCTAGTGCTAGCAGCTCTTGTAACTCAGTAACAGGCGTTTCTAGCTGTCTTTGTGCAGCCTCTGTTTGGCACCTGTTTGAAAGGTGTACAGGAGGATGTTGTTGTAGACTGCTGTGGGACGTCCTGTGATGTTTGCTGGGTGAGGCCTTGTGTTTGTTAAAGGCCTTCTGTGTCAGGTCACGCAGTTGTTGGATAGGCATTGTGTGGGGGCAGGCCATAATGCCTAAATGGTGACTTACCATAGGATGGAGGTTTCGGAGGAAAAGGCTCTTGAAGCTGGTGTCCTCCTCCATCCCAGGTTTGTTGCGAGCTCCGAGTAAGCTCGTCTGAGTCTGTGGTAGTAAACATAGGGAGTTTCATGCCAACCCTGTTTGGTGTCTAGGGCAGCGATCAGTCCATTGTTAGACTCTGAGAATTCCCTTATGATGGCTTGTTTCAGCTGCTGGTAGTTAGACTGGATGTTTTCTGGCTGTCGAGCCAGAAAGCGTCGCAACTCTGGGCTGGACGTGATCCAGATCAGATGGAGTCTATCTTGATGGTTCACACTCATCAAAGACTGCAGGTGAAAGTCAATGTCTCGCAGGTAAGCGTGGACGCCGTGGTCTCCTGCAAGCTCTGGTGTAAATGCAGGGATATGTCTGGCCATTCGGTTGAGGTCTTTGAGTGTCGCTACACGTGTCGCTTCAAGATTCGCCTGAATCAATCCTTTTCCTTCCGCGGCTGCAGAAGCTTTAAGGAAACTGTCCGATGACGTGTTAAGCAGTGGGGTTTGTCCCCCTTTGTAAATCTGTGCTTGGCTGGGGAGGTTTCTCTGCTGATTGCAAGTGGGGAGTGAGATGTCTCTCCTGCTGTGGTTCCTTTTGCAGCAGGTAAGAGTGTCTCAGTTCTCGTTGGACCATGTCAAGTTCATCTTTGGTGTTTTCCAGCTGCTGAGTCAGCACTTTAACTTCAGCTCTGGACACATTCAGTTGACCTTCACAGGCCATGATTCTGGCATCTTTGTCCAAGAGTTCAGAATTTGCTGTTTTTAACAGTGAATCTTTGTGAAAAAGTACCTTTTCCAGGTGCTCTCTAGCTGTCTTTTCCAACTGCTCTTGTTGTTTAGCAGCTGTCAGAGCCGCTTGAAGTCTGTGGATTACCTCCTGTGACTCCCTTCTGCCAGGGTCCTTGTGTCTGTCCTGAGCCTCCATCTCTAGCTGGTCTATGCGGTTTTTAGCATGTGTCAGCTCCGCTTGGGACTCAGTGATCTGGCGCTTGAGGTTGTTTACCTCCTGTTTCAAACCTGTGAGGTTGTGGGCCAGGACGATAACCTCAGTCAGATATTTGTGCTCATACCTCTGGTTTGAGTCGTCTGTCATTAGTTCTTTTCCTCGTTTTCCAGTTGCTTTTTGTTCTGTTGCTGAAGGTCGTCAGCAGCCATGGATAAAAGGGTGTTCCTCAAAACACCTAGCCAGTCCTTTTGGCCTGCCATCTGGGAAGTTAGGCTGAGCATCTGCAACATTTTGGCACACTTCTGGTGAGAGTAAGGGCAAGAGACTAATGCAAGATCAAACAGAATTTGGAGCTAAAGGCAAAGTGAGACAGCAAGGTGTATAATGTACAGCTAGGTTTTGCTAGGTGTGGTTAACAACTGAAATGTGTTCCTGATTATTACTATCTTAGCTGCAAATAGCAGGATGCTCAGATTTGTGTGGATCTGAGTGGCTTTGCTAAAAGAACGTAAGCCTAGATTTAATAAATGACTTAAGATGTTTCTTTGGGTCAAATTATTTATCAGCACTTACTGATAGCATACAACAGGCTTGATCTTTGAACACATGAAGAGGAGAAAGAAAGAGGAAGAAAAGAGCTTTCATATTAGATTGTGTCTATTAGTGGTGCTCAAAATTATGCCATAGAAATCGTCTAGATTACTTGTGTAGCTGGCTCATAAAATTTAAGCAACTTGTTGCAAATAAACACAAAATCGAGAAGAAAAGTATGTCTAGTTACTTTTGCAGTTTTATGGTGAAATAAAACCACACTAAACCAAGAGGGTTAAATGGGAAAATTAATAGCTGACTTCTATTATTAGTAAAAATAATAAAAAGACTTGAAGAAGTGATTAAAATAGCAGAATAACCTTGTATTGGGAATAATCAATAGCACTGATGATTAACAATTAGATTTGCTTTGGGCATCATTCTATAGTTGGTCACAGCTGTTATGTGTTCAAGACCACACAATGTGTTTGTCCCTCTATAAAGTTTAGTCAACGTGCCATTGAAAGTTCCCAATAACTATAAAAATTATTCTCCATCTAAACAGTTTACATGTAATTAAGTTTTTAGATTTAATTAACAAAGTAACTGCAAATTTAGCTGAACAGCGTTCAGTAAGGGATGCACCTGAAAGGTGCAGGTGAAGTTAGATGAGAAGAATTAAAGTTAAGGAAAGAGAAAGTGAGAATTCAGAAACCAGAAATGGGGTTAAAGGAAAATGGTTTAGATCACTTCACTCTGCATGCACACAAGCTGTAGATAAAGGCTTCATGTAAATTATGCTAGCAGCTAACTGTTGAAGCTATTAGTTAGCTTAGCCGAAGCTAAGGGGCTGCTAAGTTGGGTTAGCTTAGCCACCTAGGCTGGTTTGTTTACAAAATGGCGTCGGAAGGAAACACATGTGCTATCTGGAGTGAGCACTTCCTGTGACAAGTCGTTGTCATGGGAACCAATGCACTTCAGAGTTTCAGTGAGTGAAACGCAGTTTTGATCACCAGGGAGCTAAGCCTTTTAGATGCACAGATAAAGTTTAGATGAAGGACATCAATCTGACTATAATTTGTAAGGCCTTTATACTGTGAAAAGGGGAGCATAGCCCAAATCTACATTTATATAACACTGTACTGAGATTTCTTCATCAGAAACAGGTTAAGCAATCAATTCTGGTACAGCTTACATGCCGCTGAGCTGAGATTCCTTCATCAAAACAGACTTACACTTTAATACTGAAATTAGGGTTTCTCCGCTAAAATCATATTACTCGTACACTGATACCTTTTGAAAATATGCTTAAATGTGTTAAGACTCTTTCAATTACAGTAGAGATGTCAATTCAAGCCATCACTTTATCCGCGATCCAAACAAGCCAGCAACTAGTGAAGCAAATGCCGTTTCGCATGTCATGTCCTATTCTGACCGAATTATTCAATGCACACTTTTAGGTTGACAGTGGTTCAAGCTCATAACCTTTGTTTAATCATGCCCGCATTCTCCACCATTATGTAGCTGAATCAGCTCTATATTCTTCCACCATTAGGTAGCGAATCAGTTCTATGAAATATTAATAATCAATCATAACTTGTTATAATCAATTATGAATATTTGGATCAGTTAATCGGGTTAACTTGATGTAGCTACATTAACATTACAACCAAATACTCGGTTCATCCCGTGAACACTCAATTTTGGTTATTAATTAATTAATTAATAGAAATGTACATTTCCGGGCAAGGGAAATGTCTTTCTTACTAAGTATTAAGAGCAAGTAATCAAAATCTATGATTAGTGACTTTAGATATGAGCTTGAGACACAGACAACTTTACATGTGACATGAACAAGACTTTATTAACTAGACTAAACATTTAAACTACTCTAACATACATATACATACATTCATACAGTTTACCAAGGGAAAGAGGGCTGAAGCAGAATACAGGAAGTTAAGAAGTTATAGCATTGTTTGAAGTTCAGCAGATCAACAGCCTGAGCAAACCATCATATTAGTTCTGACACGCCCTTTTAGAAAGGGGTTAAGGATACTTAATGTATCAAATAATGAGACTAAGTTTGATACTTGCATGTCCCATTTGAATTAAACTGTCCTGATGCAATTTGTTGAGGCTCCAGTTGATCTTTGATGTTGTCTTGATGAGAGAGAGAACCAGTGAGAGTCAGAGGATCTTGGTGAATGGGCAGTCAAGGCCATAGCCTGGCACGGGCTTGGGAGTCCTTGGGGCCTTTAGTTTGGCATCATTCAGCGAGAGAGTGAGAGAGCACAAGGCTCAGAGAACCAGAAAGGCAGGAAGCCAGGGAGGCTAAGAGTGAGCGAGGAAGAGAGAGGATAAGAGAACTAAAAAGAATGAGAGGAAGTGGGCGCAGCAATTTTATACCCTCAGGAAACAGGTCCCACCTCGCATTGGCTCGACCAATGAGAAGGGTTTGGGTTCCAGGCGGGAATTTGGTTTATTGCTCTTTGTTGTAAAATTGCCCATTGCATGTGCAAGAAAGAAAATAGGAAATATACTTTTAATACTAATATGTTGTTGTTATCGACATATCATGTACGCAGTCATTTCGATCTTCAAAATACCAAGTTATAGAGACCAAATATGCCACACATATGATTTTGGTTAACCATAGTATGCAAAGTCTGAAACATTAACCCATTAGTTTGCAAGAAAACATAGATCAAGCACATTTAAGGGAAAATGTGAGATGGCACATTAGATACATGTCAATATTTATCACATGGATATATAGAATATA
The DNA here is from genome assembly GCF_025860055.1 of Xyrauchen texanus. Taxonomy (NCBI): domain Eukaryota; kingdom Metazoa; phylum Chordata; class Actinopteri; order Cypriniformes; family Catostomidae; genus Xyrauchen; species Xyrauchen texanus. Next base: position 75,963 of record NW_026266533.1, read on the forward strand.
TATATAGGATTAACAGGGTTCATTTCTCTTTCTCAGTAAGAGAATGAAGTGAGGATCAGCACTTCTCTGAACATTCCTTTCTCACATGGTACGGGTTCAGAAGGCTAAGTCACGAGGGTCTCTGGAGTGTCTCTCTGGGTCGTAAAAACGCCAATAGCGCATTCTACTCCAGACTCGCTGGCGCTCCCGGTGATTTAGATGGGGAGAAACAGTGTGGGGATTTCTTTAGGACCCCTACACACAACTGAAACAGTTCTAACGAGTTTGATATACCTCAGAGATACACAACATACAGGGATTACACGTATTTCATTAGCAATATGCAGTTCTGTGTTTAACTGAAAAACACACACACACACATTTTTACGTTCAAAGTTTCCCCCTTCCTGTCCACACGATAAGCACGTGGTGAGCATGCGGATGTCACATGCGGTTCTCTGTCAATAGTTCATTGTCTCTTTGTCAATACATTTATTGTGCTTGTGGAGGCTGGTTGGCGCTATTTCAGTAATTAGGGGAGTTTTTAACAGTACGTTCTTGTTTGTTCGTGAATCTGTTAAAGCCACTGATCCTCCGCCATACCTTACATGACTGTAAATTAGAAAGTTGTCCGGCTCGATGAGAACAATATAATTACTGAGTTTTGTGACTGTGGGTTAAAGTATAAAACCAACCCCCTCACTTTTGTCAAAAGGTGGCGCTACTGAGCCCCTGCACCACGCCCGTTTCTGAAACTTTGCACATGTCTACTGGCTAATAAATGTGATGTGTCTGTCGAGTTTCATGCAATTTCAAGTATGCTAAGAGTCTAAAAAGCATCAAAAAAGAATATTCGAGTTTGAAGCATTGCCGCTGCAACAGTATCCAAGATGTCAATAAACCTTTCACATGTCTACATCTGCCGTGTGTTTACATTACACACCAAAAGTTTTAAGTAAATCGGGTAAAAATAAGAGGGTGATTTCAAAGAATTTTGAAAGTGACACACTTCCTTCTGCCAGTTGGTGGCGCTATAACTTTGACTCACAAAAGTCACATCCATGCGATCGGGCTCTTACAGCGAACAAACTGCTGAAGTTTCTTCGAGATCAATTAATGTATGCAGAAGTTATAACACACTTCCTGTTTCTCTTTTCGCGCCATCATTTCGTTTCCTCGCCACGGCCAAACCGTTCGAGATAACAAAAATCCGCTGGCAATTTTTCATCCTCAATGTCTTGACTTCATGCTGACCGAGTTTCGTGGCGATTGGTGGAATTCTCTAGGAGGAGTATTTCAAATTCCATTGCATGCCTTTTCCAAACAACCCTAAATAGACGATTTCCTGTTGGGCTGAGGTAAAAAGTAAAAGTATGAAGGATATATGAAACGATGAGATCTATATGTGTACCGAGTTTCATATTATCACATGCAAGCGTGTTTGATTTATGGACCAAGTTTTCGGACCCCGTTCCAGGGGGCGCCGTCGAGCCCCTCTGCCACGCCCCGGTACCAGCTTCAGCCCGGCCCTAATGGCCGCGGGTTCTGACCCGTGTGCAAAGCTTCAAGAGTTTTCGAGCACGTTAAGAGCCCCAAAAGTGCCCCAATAGTCGTAAAAAAAATAATAATCATAGTCATCCTAACGAAAACAATAGGGCCTTGCCTTTTCAAGGCTTGGGCCCTAATAATAATAATAATAATCCTAACGAAAACAATAGGGTCCTACGCACTTTGTGCTTGGGCCCTAAATATAGCTGCAAGCAGCGATGGCGGGCCCAAGCCGGTGGCACCGCCACCCCCGTGCCTTTAGGGTCGCTGTGCACGATGGGCAATAACATAACCTCGCATTGACTGTCGAGAAGATGTGTGCTGTAGAGCTTGCATCAGTATGGGCTCTGCAAAAGTGCGCATCGAGGGCACATATCAACCACAAAGTATGCGCGAGCACCCTTCTGATACCTAAAATGAAAAAGTAGACACCCTACGGTCTCATGGAGTTAATGGACACATGAAATAAGTACACAAGACTGAAAATTCATATGAAGTGTGCCATTTGGGACAGGGTCTATGACCATGAACCACAATAGTCACATCTATGAGGTAATTCAAATGTAGAATAATTTTTAATGTCATAGGATGTCATAGGTCAATATCTTTTGCAGCACTTAAATATGTTAATCCAGAAGGCCAGTATTTATCTGGAGGTCTTTGTACAGGTTTATTAATGTAATTATAATTTACGCTTATGTGTTCCTATGATATGCAAAGGAAGTACATTTTTATGTTTAACATGGGTGTATTCACAATACATAGCATACGATATAATATTTTAAGATTATTTATCATTATGTTAAGTACATCATTAAAGTTAAGATAGTAAATGTATTTATATATTTTGTAGTAGCTAATATAACAAGCAAGTACACTGCGGGAATTATTAATTATACCAATGGAGTCGTATGGATTGCATTTATGCTGCCTTTATGTGCTTTCTGGAGCTTCAAAGATTAATTTGCAATGTGTTCCACATTCAAACCAAAATATCTGACTTTCTGTTGGTCGGAGCTAATGACTATAAATTAGAAAGTTGTTCGGCTTGACGAGAACAATATACACACAGAGTTTTGTAACTGTAGATAGAACTAAGTTATAACACACTTTGTGTCCTTTTTTAGTCATAAATTAATTTCCTCGCCACGGCCAAAACGTTAGAGATATCAAAAATCCGTCCGCAATGTAGCATCCTCAATGTCTTGACTTCATGCTGACTGAGTTTGGTGGCGATTGGATTAATTCTCTAGGAGGAATATATATAATTCCAGAGCATGTGTTTCCAAACAACCCATAATAGCCGACTTCCTGTTGGGCTGGCGTAAAACTTAGAGCACGAATGTTGTTCGGCCTGATGAGATCTATAAGTGTACCGAGTTTCATATTATTACATGCAAGCATGTTTGATATATGGACAAGTGTTCGGACTCCGTTCAAGGGGGCGCTGTCGAGCCCCCCTGCCACGCCTGGGTACCAGATTCAGCCCGGCCCTGATGGCCGCGGGTTCTGACCTGTGTGCAAAGTTTCAAGAGTTTTTGAGTACGTTAACTGCCCCAAAAGTCCCGGAAACCTTGAAAAACAATATCTTAATGCAAATCTCACCCAACAGAGAAATCCCCTCTCCCTCCCCCTCCCCTCCACTCCCCAGACACACAGAATTGGCAGGGGGCAGGTTGTCAGAGAGAGACAGAGAGAGAGAAAAAACACAGAGCAGGAGGAGTCACCACTCTGTCTGTCAGAGAGAGAAAAATTCCAAGAAATCCACATTCAAACCACAATATCTGACTTTCTGTTGGTCGGAGCTAATGACTGTAAATTAGAAAGTTGTTCGGCTTGACGAGAACAATATACACGCCGAGTTTTGTAACTGTAGATAGAACTAACTAAGTTAAAACACACTTCATGTGTCCTTTTTTAGTCATAAATCAATTTCCTCGCCACGGCCAAACCGTTCGAGATATCAAAAATCCGTCAGGTATGTAGCATCCTCAATGTCTTGACTTCATGCCGACCGAGTTTGGTGGCGATTGGATTCATTCTCTAGGAGGAATATATATAATTCCAGAGCATGTGTTTCCAAACAACCCATAATAGCCGACTTCCTGTTGGGCTGGCGTAAAACTTAGAGCACGAAAGTTGTTCGGCCCGATGAGATCTACAAGTGTACCGAGTTTCATATTATTACATGCAAGCATGTTTGATATATGGACAAGTGTTCGAATCCCATTCCAGGGGGCGCTGTCGAGCCCCCCTGCCACGCCCGGGTACCATCTTCGGCCCGGCGCTGATGGCCGCGGGTTCCGACCCGTGTGCAAAGTTTCAAGAGTTAGAGCACGTTAAGGGCCCCAAAACCTTGAAAAACCAAAATAAAAGCATTCTCATTCAACAGCCAAATCACCCCCGTCCCCCCAGACACAGAGAGACGTAGGGTCAGTGAGAGAGGCAGAGAAAATTCTCCAAAACATCCACATTCAAACCAAAATATCTGACTTTCTGTTGGTCTGATCTAATGACTGTAAATTAGAAAGTTGTCCGGCTCGATGAGAACAATATAATTACTGAGTTTTGTGACTGTGGGTCAAAGTGTAAAGCAACCCCCCCACTTTTGTCAAAAGGTGGCACTACTGAGCCCCTGCACCACGCCCGTTTCTGAAACTTTGCACATGTCTACTGGCTAATAAATGTGATGTGTCTGTCGAGTTTCATGCAATTTCAAGTATGCTAAGAGTCTCAAAAGCATCAAAAAAGAATATTCGAGTTTGAAGCGTTGCCGCGACAACAGTATCGAAGATATCAATAATCCTTTCACATGTCTACATCTGCCGTGTGTTTACATTATACACCTAAAGTTTTAAGTAAATCGGGTAAAAATAAGAGGGTGATTTCAAAGCATTGTGAAAGTGACACACTTCCTTCTGCCAGTTGGTGGCGCTATAACTTTGACTCACAATAGTCACATCCATGCGATCGGCCTCTTACAGCGAACACACCGCTGAAGTTTCATCGAGATCAATTAATGTATGCAGAAGTTATAACACTCTGACTGTTTCTCGCCATCATTTCGTTTCCTCGCCACGGCCAAACTGTTAGAGATATCAAAAATCTGCCGGCAATTTTTCATGCTCAATGTCTTGACATCATGCTGACCGAGTTTGGTGGCGATTGGTGGAATTGTCTGGGAGGAGTATTCCAAATTCCATTGCGTGCGTTTTTCAAACAACCCTAAATAGACGGTTTCCTGTTGGTCTGGGGTAAAAAGTAAAAGTATGAAGGATATATGAAACGATGAGATCTATATGTGTACCGAAGTTTCATATTATTACATGCAAGCGTGTTTGAGTTATAGACCAAGTTTTCGGACCCTGTTCCAGGGGCGCTGTCGAGCCCCCTGCCACGCCCGGGTACCAGCTTCAGCCCGGCCCTAATGACCGCAGGTTCTGACCCGTGTGCAAAGTTTCAAGAGTTTTTGAGCATGTTAAGAGCCCCAAAAGTGCCCCGTAAGTCGTAAAAAAAATAATAATAATAATAATAATAATAATCCTAACGAAAACAATAGGGTCCTACGCACTTTGTGCTTTGGCCCTAATTAAAGCTGCGAGCAGCGATGACGGGCCCAAGCCGGTGGCACCGCCACCCCCGTGCCTTTAGGGTTGCTGTGCACGATGGGCAATAACGTAACCTCGCTTTGACTGTCGAGAAGAAGATGTGTGCTGTAGAGCTCCAACGAACATTCGCAACGACAGCTCTCGACCTAGTTAGAAGCATTTCTTGTTTGCATGACATGTGGACTTAATAAATCCTTATCTTGAGCCAAATAAACAAGCTGACATTCAGTACAACCTGTGTCTTTTGTTTAGAACACATACAAATGTTATTTATGTACCGTTTTTGTACGGTACATAAATAAATAAAGCACCGCTTTTGAAGACTGCGCGATGCGTAACGTGCTCTACTATGTAAGAACGAGCCGATTATTGAATCTGGAAATGGGTGGGGCCTGTAACACCTTTAGGAACCAAACGTGCAACACTCATAAATACCGGTTGTAAATCACATTCCCTCACTCGTCTTTGAGATGGCTTCACGTGTTTGGATCGTCGGCAGTTCCATCATCCGCGACACTGCATACTCGCTTCTGTGAGCAGCCTGGACGGAAACCTCGGTCTTCAGTGTGAGATCACCTGGGACGGCAGAGGAGGCAGACTCTGGGAGCAGCTGTTTCCAGCTCTGCGCTCTCTCAGGGCCAAAGCTACAGCTCCAGATATTCTCATTATTCACCTGGGAGGGAACAGTTTGTGTCGGGTGGGCCGCAACCGCCTCGATTTTCTTCGGAAATAAAGAGTGACCTGACCGAAGTCTTACAAATGTTTCCCAGAACCAGGCTGGTGTTTTCTGGCATTTTACCCCGCCTAAATTGGAGAGGACAGACTGGCAGGACTGGCTATGGCACTGAACGAAGCCGGCGGTGGATCAACGGCGCCATGTCTGGCTTCTTGGCAGAGAGGCAGATGCGCTGCATTCACCACAGAAACATCGGCTTGTTCCATCTGTGCAGAGACGGAGTCCACCTGAGACCAGAGGGAAACCAGCTTCTGCCGAGCAACCTCCGAGAAGCTCTGCAGGTGGAACTCAGAAGATGAAGCAACAAATGTCCTTTTAAGGGCAGCAACAATGGCTCTTTTAAGAGCCACATTCACTCATTCAAATAAAAAGCATTTTCCAAGTGTGTGAAATTCGTTGTTCCTCACCTTACTTGATGTCAGGTTTCAGATGACTTGTTTTTAAATAAAAATGTCGATTCCTCTTATCCATTCCTTTGTAAGCATTTCAATATAACTTTCAAACCATTTAAGAATCGGTGCGCTGTTTTCTGTGCTGACCACAATCCAAAACGTGCCATAAAGCAGCGGTTCTCAAACTTTTTTGTTTTGGTTTATTTATATAAAGACACAGAGAATATTACTTGCCTTAACTGATTAGAATTATAAAAAAAATAACTAGGGAATCACTAAAACGAGAGAATTATTCTTATTTGATGATACTCTCAAAACATTCCACAACAAATCCTTGAAATTGAATGATATTCAGAACAGAACACGAATAAAAAAAACGCTCTCTTTACAATCAAAATGTTTTTACATTTGCGATGTATTTGGATGCTAAACTATTCTTTATTATAGGCTTTGTACTTTACTCACGCTCCAATACCGACGTAGAAAATCATCCTCTTTACATGCGCAAAAATATGCTTGGAAACATCACAGTGGAGCGGTGCTTACTGTGAATGACACGAATTGTACTACTGACTATTTAAACTAGGGCTGGGCGATATGGCAAAATATATTATCACGATTTTTTTTTCCATATTGATCGATATCGATATTTGTTACGATATATAATTTAATAATGCTGCCTGTTTGAAAAGTATACTGCTAATGATGCCTGAAGAAACCAGAATGTTCAATAGTTGAACTATATAGTTTATTAACATAAATAAATAACAATGCAAACATTTAACTGTGCAAACATGGATTGGTTGAGAATATATTTTGTTATAAAAGAATATTGATAAACTTTAAATCTAAATGTTAACATTTTACTTTTAGCAAACATGCTTTATCTGCCTTGACAAAACAATGCAAGTTAGCTTGCCTTGTAACTGATTATAAAATATCAAATTAAAAGCTGTGACTACAGTACTATCACATCAAATTTCTTTGGCAGGGCAGCAAACATTTCAAAATGTTTGCAGAGGTACAACCAAGACAACAAATGTAAACAAGTGAACCACAAAGTCCCTGGCAGATTTAAGTACTTAACTGTCAGATAAATAAAATATTAATTGTGTACTGGTTTTAAATATCTCAAATGTTTTAGAGGTAGCAATCTGAGTAAAAAGTGCAAAATGTAAACATTGTAAACCAGTCACTATGCTACACCTTTTAGGTAGTGCTCATGTAACCCTAATTACCCTATTATAGGTTTTTTGCCAGAAAGACTAGTCTGCAAAACTTGTGGACGGAGTAACATTAACATGGGCCCGCATTTTCATACTCTCGGTGTGGTCGCTGGGATGGTACCTTTTCAGGTGACCGAAAAGGTTTTATTTGTTGTGTTTCCCATCTTGGTTATCACCGACCGACGGCATATTTCGCAGACCGTCTTTATTTGCGCGTCGTCGCTTTTCAGATATCCAAAGCACTTCCATATAATTGACATCTTGTTACCTTTTTTGTCAACAATTTCCTCAGCTTTGGAAGATAGTTCGAGTTCGTCGTTTCCACTAATTTTTTCTTTACACTCACTTTCTTCACTGCCGGTAGCTCAAACAGTGCTCTGCTAGCAAATGGGCGTGTACTTAGACGCACAAGCCAAAATCTGCGTTCTGACTGGCTGTTGTCCGTTTATTTCTGCTTTGTAATAGGCTGTTAGGTCTATCCATATCGAGTAAACATGTCAAAAGTTTATCATCGTAGTCTAAATAAATATTATCGCGATGCCATATCGAGATCGTTTTATCGCCCAGCCCTAATTTAAACAGAGTAATTTTTATATGTTAGGTTTACTATTTTATTATTATATTTTATTGCGGATATAATGAACAGGCTGCGATGTCAAGATTGCAATGATGGAGTGTGTGTGTGTGTGTGTATTTGTAACCTTAAGTAATCATGGTTTATTTATTCATTTATTTATTCATTTGTTCTTTTATTTATTTATTATTTAACATGCATGTGTGCATTATTAAAAGTACCATTGCAGCAACGAGAACGGGTCTGAGCCAAATTATGTTAAAGATGTGTTCTGGTGACTGGCGTGTTTTTAAACCAATCAGACAAGAGTAAATCGAGAGTTAGCGATTAGCTCATCTGATTGGCTACATGAAGAAGGTGGACCCGCCCTCCACTTCGCGACTCCCGTTGGAACTACGTAATTTCAACAACAAATGGTAGATTTATCAGAAAATTAATCAGAAAGAAAATCAATCGCAAAGATCGCAAAACAATAATTATAAAAGTGGTTGTTTGCTGCCATTTTTTTTGTTTTCTTAAAAATGTAAAACACAAGCATCGATGTTTTATCACAGGTTTACAATAAAAATAAGAGTGTGATTTCAAAGCATTTTGAAATTTGATCATCATTCTCGGACGTTTTGATACGTTCGGATCGATCAGCCCATCCCTACTTTCTTTAGACATATGTTTCATGTGTTGGTTTTAATAAAGACTCGGAGTACTCATAAAACTCACAGAACGAAATATGCGTCAAACTTTACTGCGTTCTCAACAACATGTAAGTCTTCTTCATACGTTAAAACAACGAGAATACAGAAAATAGGCTTAGAACTCCACCTATTGGTTATATTATAGAATTAAAGGAGAAATTACATGAGACAGCTTTATAACTGAAATGGCTTTAACTGAAATAGACAAAAGTTTAATATAACTATTCTGATAAGTGTATATTTCCAACATCATGTTTGTGTTATCAGTTTCTGTAAGTTTTTGTGACGTGTTTCAGAAAGATAATGGCTTAGACAGAGCAATAGTTTATTTTCATCTTAACCGGACATTAAAGTTGATCACTGCAATAATTCATAATTCAATATATTGATACCCGATTTCTTTATCAACTGTTTGTTCAATTAAGACATAAGGGGGTGATTTCAAAGCATTTTGAAAGTGACACACTTCCTTCTGCCAGTTGGTGGCGCTATAACTTTGACTCACAGTAGTCACATCCATGTGACACACTGCTGAAGTTTCATCGAGATCAGTTAATATATGCGAAAGTTATAACACACTTCCTTGCTTTTATGCTTCCTTTGTGTGCTTTTTGGAGCTTCAAAGTTCATTTGCAATGTGTTCCACATTCAAACCAAAATATCTGACTTTCTGTTGCTCTGTTTGTTCACTTGAGACATAAGAGGGTGATTTCAAAGCATTTTGAAAGTGACACACTTCCTTCTGCCAGTTGGTGGCGCTATAACTTTGACTCACAATAGTCACATCCATGCGACCGGCCTCTTCCCGCGAACATACTGCTGAAGATTCATCGAGATCAGTTAATGTATGCAGAAGTTATAACAAAACTTCCTTGCTCTTATGCACCCTTTATGTGCTTTTTGGAGCTTCAAAGTTAATTTGTAATGTGTTCCACATTCAAACCAAAATATCTGACTTTCTGTTGCTCTGTTTGTTCACTTGAGACATAAGAGGTTGATTTCAAAGCATTTTGAAAGTGACACACTTCCTTCTGCCAGTTGGTGGCGCTATAACTTTGACTCACAATAGTCACATCCATGTGACACACTGCTGAAGTTTCATCGAGATCAGTTAATGTATGCAGAAGTTATAACACACTTCCTTGCTATTTGCACCCTTCATATGCTACCTTTATGGGGTTTTTGGAGCTTCAAAGTTTCCTTTGCAATGTGTTCCACATTCAAACCAAAATAGCTGACTTTCTGTTGGTCTGAGCTAATGACTGTAAATTAGAAAGTTGTCCGGCTCGATGAGAACAATATAATTCCTGAGTTTTGTGACTCTAGGTCGAAGTATAAAACCAATACCCCACTTTTGTCAACAGGTGGCGCTACTGAGCCCCTGCACCACGCATCAAAAAAGAATATTCAACTTTGAAGCGCTGCCACGACCACAGTATTTAAGATATCAATAATCCTTTCACACGTCTACATCTGCCGTGTGTTTACATTATACACATAAAGTTTTAAGTAAATCGGGTAAAAATAAGAGTGTGATTTCAAAGCATTTTGAAAGTGACACACTTCCTTCTGCCAGTTGGTGGCGCTATAACTTGGACTCACAATAGTCACATCCATGCGATCGGCCTCTTCCAGCGATCACACTGCTGCGGTTTCATCGAGATCAATTAATGTATGAAGAAGTTATAACACACTTCCTGTTTCACTTTTCGCGCCATAATTTCGTTTCCTCGCCACGGCCAAACCGTTCGAGATATCAAAAATCCGCCGGCAATTTGTCATCCTCAATGTCTTGACTTCATGCTGACCGAGTTTCGTGGCGATTGGTGGAATTCTCTAGGAGGAGTATTTCACATTCCATTGCATGTGTTTTCCAAAGAACCCTAAATAGACGATTTCCTGTTGGGCTGAGGTAAAAAGTAAAAGTATGAAGGATATATGAAACGATGAGATCTATATGTGTACCGAGTTTCATATTATTACATGCAAGCGTGTTTGATTTATGGACCAAGTTTTCGGACCCTGTTTCAGGGGGCGCTGTCGAGCCCCCCTGCCACGCCCGGGTACCAGCTTCAGCCCGGCCCTAATGGCCGTGGGTTCTGACCAGTGTGCAAAGTTTCAAGAGTTTTTGAGTACGTTAAGAGCCCCAAAAGTGCCCCAATAGTCGTAAAAAAAAAAAAAAAAAAAATAATAATAATAATAATAATAATAATAATAATCCTAACGAAAACAATAGGGTCCTACGCACTTTGTGCTTGGGCCCTAAATATAGCTGCAAGCAGCGATGGCGGGCCTAAGCCGGTGGCGCCGCCACCCCCGTGCCTTTAGGGTTGCTGTGCACGATGGGCAATAACATAACCTCGCTTTAAATGTCGAGAAGATGTGTGCGGTAGAGCTCGCATCAGTGTGTGCTCTGCAAAAGTGCGCATCGAGGGCACATATCAACCACAAAGTATGCGTGAGCACCCTTCTGATACCTAAAATGAAAAATTAGACACCCTACGGTCTCATGGAGTTAATGGACACATGAAATAAGTACACAAGACTGAAAATTCATATGAAGTGTGCCATTTGGGACAGGGTATATGACCGTGAACCACAATAGTCACATCTATGAGATAATTCAAATGTAGAATAATTTTTGATATCATAGGATGTCATAGGTCAATATCTTTTGCAGCACTTAAATATGTTAATCCAGAAGGCCAGTATTTATCTGGAGGTCTTTGTACAGGTTTATTAATGTAATTATAATTTACGCTTATGTGTTCCTGTGATATGCAATGGAAGTACATTTTTATGTTTAACATGGGTGTATTCACAATACATAGCATACAATATAATATTTTAAGATTATTTATCATTATGTTAAGTACATCATTAAAGTTAAGATAGTAAATGTATTTATATATTTTGTAGTAGCTAATTTAACAAGCAAGTACACTGCGGGAATTATGAATTACACCAATGGAGTCGTATGGATTGCTTTTATGCTACCTTTATGTGCTTTTTGGAGCTTCAAATTTCATTTGCTATGTGTTCCACATTCAAACCAAAATATCTGACTGTCTGTTGGTCGGAGCTAATGACTGTAAATTAGAAAGTTGTTCGGCTCGACGAGAACAATATACACGCGAGTTTTGTAACTGTAGATAGAACTAAGTTATAACACACTTCATGTGTCCTTTTTTAGTCCTAAATGAATTTCCTCGCCACGGCCAAACCGTTCGAGATATCAAAAATCCGTCCGGAATGTAGCATCCTCAATGTCTTGACTTCATGCCGACCGAGTTTGGTTGCGATTGGATTCATTCTCTAGGAGGAATATATATAATTCCAGAGCATCTGTTTCCAAACAACCCATAATAGCCGACTTCCTGTTGGGCTGGCGTAAAACTTAGAGCACGAAAGTTGTTCGGCCCGATGAGATCTACAAGTGTACCGAGTTTCATGTTATTACATGCAAGCATGTTTGATATACGGACAAGTGTTCGAATCCCATTCCAGGGGGCGCTGTCGAGCCCCCCTGCCACGCCCGGGTACCATCTTCGGACCGGCCCTGATGGCCGCGGGTTCTGACCTGTGTGCAAAGTTTCAAGAGATTTCGAGCACGTTAAGGGCCCCAAAACCTTGAAAAACTAAAATAAAAGCATTTTCACTCATCAGCAAAATCAGCACCCTCCCCATAGACACAGAGACACGTAGGGTCAGTGAGAGAGGGAGAGAAAATTCTCCAAAACATCCACATTCAAACCAAAATATCTGACTTTCTGTTGGTCTGAGCTAATGACTGTAAATTAGAAAGTTGTCCGGCTCGATGAGAACAATATAATTACTGAGTTTTGTGTCTGTGGGTCAAAGTGTAAAGCAATCCTCCCACTTTTGTCAAAAGGTGGCGCTACTGAGCCCCTGCACCACGCCCGTTTCTGAAACTTTGCACATGTCTACTGGCTAATAAATGTGATGTGTCTGTCGAGTTTCATGCAATTTCAAGTATGCTAAGAGTCTCAAAAGCATCAAAAAAGAATATTCAAGTTTGAAGCGTTGCCGCGGCAACAGTATCGAAGATATCAATAATCCTTTCACATGTCAACATCTGCCGTGTGTTTACATTACACACCTAAAGTTTTAAGTAAATCGGGTAAAAATAAGAGGGTGATTTCAAAGCATTTTGAAAGTGACACACTTCATTCTGCCAGTTGGTGGCGCTATAACTGACTCACAATACTCACATCCATGCGATCGGCCACTTACAGCGAACACACTGCTGAAGTTTCATCGTGATCAATTAATGTATGCAGAAGTTATAACACACTTCCTGTTTCTCTTTTCGCGCTATCATTTCGTTTCCTCGCCACGGCCAAACCGTTCAAGATATCAAAAATCCGCTGTCAATTTTTCATCCTCAATGTCTTGACTTCATGCTGACCGAGTTTCGTGGCGATTGGTGGAATTCTCTAGGAGGAGTATTTCACATTCCATTGCATGCGTTTTCCAAAAAACCCTAAATAGACGATTTCCAGTTGGCCTGAGGTAAAAAGTAAAAGTATGAAGGATATATGAAACGATGAGATCTATATGTGTACCGAGTTTCATATTATTACATGCAAGCGTGTTTGATTTATGGACCAAGTTTTCGGACCCTGTTCCAGGGGGCGCTGTCGAGCCCCCCTGCCACGCCTGGGTACCAGCTTCAGCCCGGCCCTAATGGCCGCGGGTTCTGACCCGTGTGCAAAGTTTCAAGAGTTTTTAAGCACGTTAAGAGCCCCAAAAGTGCCCCAATAGTCGTAAAAAAAAAAATAATAATTAAAGCTGCGAGCAGCGATGACGGGCCCAAGCCGGTGGCACCGCCACCCCTGTGCCTTTAGGGTTGCTGTGCACGATGGGCAATAACGTAACCTCGCTTTGACTGTCGAGAAGAAGATGTGTGCTGTAGAGCTCCAACGAACATTCGCAACGACAGCTCTCGACCTAGTTAGAAGCATTTCTTGTTTGCATGACATGTGGACTTAATAAATCCTTATCTTGAGCCAAATAAACAAGCTGACATTCAGTACAACCTGTGTCTTTTGTTTAGAACACATACAAATGTTATTTATGTACCGTTTTTGTACGGTACATAAATAAATAAAGCACCGTTTTTGAAGACTGCGCATGTGCTGAACGTGCTCTACTATGTAAGAACGAGCCGATTATTGAATCTGGAAATGGGTGGGGCCTGTAACACCTTTAGGAACCAAACGTGCAACACTCATAAATACCGGTTGTAAATCACATTCCCTCACTCGTCTTTGAGATGGCTTCACGTGTTTGGATCGTCGGCAGTTCCATCATCTGCACACTGCATACTCGCTTCTGTGAGCAGCGCCTGGACGGAAACCTCGGTCTTCAGTGTGAGATCACCTGGGACGGCAGAGGAGGCAGACTCTGGGAGCAGCTGTTTCCAGCTCTGCGCTCTCTCAGGGCCAAAGCTCCAGCTCCAGATATTCTCATTATTCACCTGGGAGGGAACAGTTTGTGTCGGGTGGGCCGCAACCGCCTCGATTTTCTTCGGAAATAAAGAGTGACCTGACCGAAGTCTTACAAATGTTTCCCAGAACCAGGCTGGTGTTTTCTGGCATTTTACCCCATCTAAATTGGAGAGGACAGACTGGCAGGACTGGCTATGGCATTGAACGAAGCCGGCGGTGGATCAACGGCGCCATGTCTGGCTTCTTGGCAGAGAGGCAGATGCGCTGCATTCACCACAGAAACATCGGCTTGTTCCATCTGTGCAGAGACGGAGTCCACCTGAGACCAGAGGGAAACCAGCTTCTGCCGAGCAACCTCCGAGAAGCTCTGCAGGTGGAACTTAGAAGATGAAGCAACAAATGTCCTTTTAAGGGCAGCAACAATGGCTCTTTTAAGAGCCACATTCACTCATTCAAATAAAAAGCATTTTCCAAGTGTGTGAAATTGTTGTTCCTCACCTTACTTGATGTCAGGTTTCAGATGACTTGTTTTTAAATAAAAATGTCGATTCCTCTTATCCATTCCTTTGTAAGCATTTCAATATAACTTTCAAACCATTTAAGAATCGGTGCGCTGTTTTCTGTACTGACCACAATCCAAAACGTGCCATAAAGCAGCGGTTCTCAAACTTTTTTGTTTTGGTTTATTTATATAAAGACACAGAGAATATTACTTGCCTTACCGGATTAGAATTATAAAAAAAATAACTAGGGAATCACTAAAATGAGAGAATTATTCTTATTTGATGATACTCTCAAAACATTCCACAACAAATCCTTGAAATTGAATGATATTCAGAACAGAACACGAATAAAAAAACGCTCTCTTTACAATCAAAATGTTTTTACATTTGCGATGTATTTGGATGCTAAACTATTCTTTATTATAGGCTTTGTACTTTACTCACGCTCCAATACCGACGTAGAAAATCATCCGCTTTACATGCTAAAAATATGCTTGGAAACATCACAGTGGAGCGGTGCTTACTGTGAATGATACTGAATTGTACTACTGACTATTTAAACTAGGGCTGGGCGATATGGCAAAATATATTATCACGATATTTTTTTCCATATTGATCGATATCGATATTTGTTACGATATATAATTTAATAATGCTGCCCGTTTGAAAAGTATACTGATAATGATGCCTGAAGAAACCAGAAGGTTCAATAGTTGAACTATATTGTTTATTAACATAAATAAATAACAATGCAAACATTTAACTGTGCAAACATGGATTGGTTGAGAATATATTTTGTTATAAAAGAATATTGATAAACTTTAAATCTAAATGTTAACATTTTACTTTTAGCAAACATGCTTTATCTGCCTTGACAAAACAATGCAAGTTAGCTTGCCTTGTAACTGATTATAAAATATCAAACTAAAAGCTGTGACTACAGTACTATCACATCAAATTTCTTTAGCAGGGCAGCAAACATTTCAAAATGTTTGCAGAGGTACAACCAAGACAACAAATGTAAACAAGTGAACCACAAAGTCCCTGGCAGATTTAAGTACTTAACTGTCAGATAAATAAAATATTAATTGTGTACTGGTTTTAAATATCTCAAATGTTTTAGAGGTAGAAATCTGAGTAAAAAGTGCAAAATGTAAACATTGTAAACCAGTCACTATGCTACACCTTTTAGGTAGTGCTCATGTAACCCTAATTACCCTATTATAGGTTTTTGCCAGAAAGACTAGTCTGCAAAACTTTTGGACGGAGTAACATTAACATGGGCCCGCGATTTTCATACTCTCGGTGTGGTCGCTGGGATGGTACCTTTTCAGGTGACCGAAAAGGTTTTATTTGTGTTTCCCGCTTTGGTTATCACCGACCGACGGCATATTTCGCGAGACCGTCTTTATTTGCGCGTCGTCGCTTTTCAGATATCCAAACCACTTCCATATAATTGACGCCTTGTTACCTTTTTTGTCAACAATTTCCTCAGCTTTGGAAGATAGTTCGAGTTCGTCGTTTCCACTCATTTTTTCTTTACACTCACTTTCTTCACTGCCGATAGCTCAAACAGTGCTCTGCTAGCAAATGGGCGTGTACTTAGACGCACAAGCCAAAATCTGCGTTCTGACTGGCTGTTGTCCGTTTATTTCTGCTTTGTAATAGGCTGTTAGGTCTATCCATATCGAGTAAACATGTCAAAAGTTTATCATCGTAGTCCAAATAAATATTATCGCGATGCCATATCAAGATTGTTTTATCGCCCAGCCCTAATTTAAACAGAGTAATTTTTATATGTTAGGTTTACTATTTTATTATTATATTCTATTGCGGATATAATGAACAGGCTGCAATGTCAAGATTGCAATGATGGAGTGTGTGTGTGTGTGTATTTGTAACCTTAAGTAATCATGGTTTATTTATTCATTTATTTATTCATTTGTTCTTTTATTTATTTATTATTTAACATGCATGTGTGCATTATTAAAAGTACCACTGCAGCAACGAGAACGGGTCTGAGCCAAATTATGTTAAAGATGTGTTCTGGTGACTGGCGTGTTTTTAAACCAATCAGATAAGAGTAAATCGAGAGTTAGCGATTAGCTCATCTGATTGGCTACATGAAGAAGGTGGACCCGCCTCCACTTCGCGACTCCCGTTGGAACTACGCCATTTCAACAACAAATGGTAGATTTATCAGAAAATTAATCAGAAAGAAAATCAATCGCAAAGATCGCAAAACAATAATTATAAAAGTGGTTGTTTGCTGCCATTTTTTTTTGTTTTCTTAAAAATGTAAAACACAAGCATATATGTTTTATCACAGGTTTACAATAAAAATAAGAGTGTGATTTCAAAGCATTTTGAAATTTGATCATCATTCTCGGACGCTTTGATACGTTCGGATCGATCAGCCCATCCCTACTTTCTTTAGACATATGTTTCATGTGTTGGTTTTAATAAAGACTCGAGTACTCATAAAACTCACAGAACGAAATATGCGTCACACTTTACTGCGTTCTCAACAACATGTACAAGTCTTCTTCATACGCTAAAACAACGAGAATACAGAAAATAGGCTTAGAACTCCACCTAGTGGTTATATTATAGAATTAAAGGAGAAATTACATGAGACAGCTTTATAACTGAAATGGCTTTAACTGAAATAGACTAAAGTTTAATATAACTATTCTGATAAGTGTATATTTCCAACATCATGTTTGTGTTATCAGTTTCTGTAAGTTTTTGTGACGTGTTTCAGAAAGATAATGGCTTAGACAGAGCAATAGTTTATTTTCATCTTAACCGGACATTAAAGTTGATCACTGCAATAATTCATAATTCAATATATTGATACCCGATTTCTTTATCAACTGTTTGTTCAATTGAGACATAAGGGGGTGATTTCAAAGCATTTTGAAAGTGACACACTTCCTTCTGCCAGTTGGTGGCGCTATAACTTTGACTCACAGTAGTCACATCCATGTGACACACTGCTGAAGTTTCATCGAGATCAGTTAATATATGCAAAAGTTATAACACACTTCCTTGCTTTTATGCTTCCTTTGTGTGCTTTTTGGAGCTTCAAAGTTCATTTGCAATGTGTTCCACATTCAAACCAAAATATCTGACTCTAGGTCAAAGTATGAAACCAATACCCCACTTTTGTCTGAAGGTGGCGCTACTGAGCCCCTGCACCAGGCATCAAAAAAGAAAATTCAAGTTTGAAGAGCTGCCACAACAACAGTATTTAAGATATCAATAATCCTTTCACACGTCTACATCTGCCGGTGTTTACATTATACACATAAAGTTTGAAGTAAATCGTGTAACAATAAGTGGGTGATTTTAAAGCATTTTGAAAGTGACACACTTCCTTCTGCCAGTTGGTGGCGCTATAACTTTGACTCACAATAGTCACATCCATACGATCGGCCTCTTACAGCTGAACACACCGCTGAAGTTTCATCGAGATCAATTAATGTATGCAGAAGTTATAACACTGACTGTTTCTCGCTTTCGCCATCATTTCGTTTCCTCGCCACGGCCAAACCGTTAGAGATATCAAAAATCTGCCGGCAATGTTTCATGCTCAATGTCTTGACATCATGCTGACCGAGTTTGGTGGCGATTGGTGGAATTCTCTGGGAGGAGTATTCCAAATTCCATTGCGTGCGTTTTCAAACAACCCTAAATAGACGGTTTCCTGTTGGTCTGGGGTAAAAGTAAAAGTATGAAGGATATATGAAACGATGAGATCTATATGTGTACCCAGTTTCATATTATTACATGCAAGCGTGTTTGAGTTATAGACCAAGTTTTCGGACCCTGTTCCAGGGGCGCTGTCGAGCCCCCTGCCACGCTCGGTACCAGCTTCAGCCCGGCCCTAATGACCGCAGGTTCTGACCCGTGTGCAAAGTTTCAAGAGTTTTTGAGCATGTTAAGAGCCCCAAAAGTGCCCCGTAAGTCGTAAAAAAAAATAATAATAATAATAATAATAATTAAAGCTGCGAAGCAGCGATGACGGGCCCAAGCCGGTGGCACCGCCACCCTGGGCCTTTAGGGTCGCCACGCACGACGGGCAATAACGTAAGCTCGCTCGACCGTCGAGAAGATGTGTGCAAATTCCAAGAAATCCACATTCAAACCAAAATATCTGACTTTCTGTTGGTCTGTTTGTTCACTTGAGACATAAGGGGTGATTTAAAAGCATTTTGAAAGTGACACACTTCCTTCTGCCAGTTGGTGGCGCTATAACTGACTCACAATAGCAACATCCATGCGATCGGCCTCTTACAGCTGAACACACTGCTGAAGTTTCGTCGAGATCAATTAATGTATGCAGAAGTTATAACAGACTTCCTGTTTCTCTTACTGCCTTCTGCCAGTTATTATAGGCTTTGTACTTTACTCACGCTCCAATACCGACGTAGAAAATCATCCTCTTTGCATGCTAAAAATATGCTTGGAAACATCACAGTGGAGCGGTGCTTACTGTGAATGATACTGAATTGTACTACTGACTATTTAAACAGAGTAATTTTTTATATGGTAGGTTTACTATTTTATTATTATATTTTATTAGTGCTATAATGAACAGGCTGCAATGTCAAGATTGCAATGATGGAGTGTGTGTGTGTGTGTGTATTTGTAACCTTAAAGGGGTCATATAATGCCATTTTTGTACAAGTTAATATGAATCTTTAGGGTCTAAATGAAAACTTTGTAATATACTTTTATTAAAAATTCTCATTAGTGTTTTAAGAAAACACTAATTTTAACTGCTCAAAAACAGCTCCGTTTTCAGCACGCCGTTTCAGTGCATATGACTTTAAATGATAATGAGGTTTGGTCACCCGCCCCTCCCTCCGTTCTGGGGAATTCTAGTCTTGAATCATATGCATTTGCAAGATGTAAACAGTATTTTGCCAGTATTGTGTTACCATTCATCTTCATGCAGTTATAACTGTTTTTTTTTTACATTACTTCTTAATCACTAACATACAAGTAAACCAGGTGTAACTTAGTGTTACCATGTTAACTGTAACACCTGCGTACACAGTTTTTAATAACACAATAACCATAACGCGTTGGTCATTATAAACGTGTGATTATGAATTATATTGAGAACGTCGTAACGTTATGGAAAACATGCCGTAATGTACCCTGAGTGTAAACATTAGCCACATGCAGTTTAGCGTTGTTTTGGTTGAACTAACCTCTGAGTGCTGCTTTACCTGCAGTTGAGCGTTGTTAAACTCACCGATGAATGGTGTTGTACACCACAATGAGCGTTGTTAAACTCACCGATGAATGCGGTTGCCTATGAACGCGCTAAACCTTTGCTGAGAGGGCACTTTGATATCAGATTGTGAGGGTTTTTAAAAATAAAAAAACTGTTGGAGGGTCAGATAAAGATGATCTGGGGGCCACCATTATACTAGCCCTGCCATAGATCATTCATTGTAGCCTATTCCTTTTTATTTTTATTTATTGCAGTCTCGACCCATTCAGCAGCAGACTAAAAACGTACGTGCAGGTCCAGCTGTTTCGTTTTGGTGGTGCGATGAAGACTTTCGTCGAACATCAGCACGAACGGTCCCGTGATTTTGGAAATTAGTCATCATCCGCTATTCCAAAGCGCGTAATGGCTGATGGCTGTAGTTTGCTGGAGACCCTTGACAGCAGTTAGATATTTTTCACTTTTTGAATGAGACTCCAGCGCCCGTACACCCAACATTCCCAATGTAATAGCTTTCTTGCATAAGCAGTAGGCTTCAAATGCGTTACTTGCAACTGGGTTTAACCAAGCACGAAATTCAGATTTTTCAAGCCAAGAATCGCTAAACTTGCACTTCCTCATAGCTGAATAAAATCCGTTTAACGTCTTTCTGTTGTATCCGAGAGACTCGCGCCAATAACACGAAAGCTCAAAGCTGGCTGTTGCATGTTGGTCTATTTTGTAGTCATAACCCAGATAGCAAAAAATGTCCGCACGGCTTCTTTTTGCCGCTGTCCCCAAGCTGTCGGCTATAGGTGCGTCCCACTGGCGGTGATCCAGCGTTTGCCGCCGAATTCGTCACGCCCATTTCTTGCGAGATGCCACCGGCGGTCAGACGGCGGGCGCCAGCGTCATTTCTCTGGCGGTTGCCTCGCGGCAATTCGACCACGGCCGGCCGGCGGCAATTCGACCGCGTCGACGGCGGCAAGCCGCTTTGAAATACAGTCACAGCTTGACTCTCAAAATCGACCAGCCATTTGGCTATTATTATTTTTGCTCCAAAGCCATTAGGGTTTATAACAGATTCTTGACTCTTGATTCCATGATAAGGTAAGGTTTAGGAAATGACATTTAAATTACTTTGAAACTCTGAAGCGATTATACAGTAATATATGTAAAATATATTGAATTATTTATGCACTTAGGTGAAAATTGTTTATATTTCTTTGATTGATGCACATTGAGACATGCACCAATAAACCAAGAATAATTCCTTTTTGTAAAACTTACTTGGCAATAAATATCTTTCTGATTCTGATTAGGTTTAAAAATAGATATTTAATACAGGGTATGAAAAATTTAGCAGAATAAATTGATGAAGTTAGACTTTTCACCAATGCCTGACTATCAGTGAACAGTGAAAGACATCTGTCCCCGTTTTGACGTGAAGGATAAACTCAATGAAAAAGCTTTCTCCCCTGGTTTCACAGTTGCGCAGAAATTTCGTTTGTCTGTAATTTTTTTCCAACCTCGATTTTTTGTTGTTGTTATTTTACCTTTTACAGGTAAGGGATTCATTTGCAATTACGACCTGTACTAATGTTTAAGAAAGTGTGAAAGTCCCTGTAAAGGCAATAAAAATTAAATAATCCAAACACACTATACATGGTAAAAATTTATTGCTAAAACACATTGCACTGTGGACTGTGAAGTACTGAATTGTGTAGTTAAACCGTTAAACAGTTTTGCACCAGTGTTGTGTTCAGGATTCTTTTGGGCGGGCTAAAACGGTGGCTCGATGACGCACTGGACCCACCGAGGCAGGCCCCTCCCGTAACAATATGACTAGAGCACATTCGGTTCAGTTTGCCATTCAATCACGAGTAACAGTCAGACTCAGTACTAGTTTCAACAGCCTACAGTTAGCAAAGTCATCGACTACCATCGTTTAAGTAAGTACATGTTTCCTTTTTGTGTAACGCAATATTATGTTTACATTGTTTTTAAAATATCTAAGTTAGTCACCATTGTTCTTGCAGTATGCTGCTAGTCCAGTAGCTAGAGTGGCTAGAAAGTGTTAGCTAACACGTGCTGTTTTGCCCTCCTTACAGTACACACTGAGGTTAAGCAATGTTGCTAGTAACATTACATGTAGAAATGTTATTAACTACATACAGTAGTTAGCCAAAGCTTTACATCTAGAAAGACTAAGTATAACTTGTGTGTTTTTTTTCTAACAAAACAATGATGTATATAGGTCGTGTAAATGATTATATTTGTCGAACAAGAATGCTGCTAGTTCAGTTCACAATGTAGCTATAGTGGTTAGAAAGTGTTAGCTAACACGTGCGGTGTTGCTTTCCTACAGTACACACTGAGGTTAAGCAATGTTGCTAGTAACATTACATGTAGCAAATAACATTTCAACATGCAGTAGTTAGCCAAAGCTTTACATCTAGAAAGATTAAGTATCGCTTGTGTTTTTCTGCGGCGTCTTGGAGAGTTTGGCGATGTTGTGCGAAGCATGGACATCAAAATGGACACTATGCTGCAACATTTTAGTGCCGGTGTGTCCGTTGGAGGGTTATCCCTGCCAGGGATCTGTTACTCCCACTAGACACCCAGGACGATTTAGCGTTGCTTGACAGCAGTCTGAGGCAGGATAAAGAGCTCCAGCAACGATTTGTAAGTGTGCTGATTTCGTTTATAACGCCATAGGGTTATCTAAAATTAAGATTGTACACTGCATATTCTACAGTATGAATCCACAGCCGGTCACATTTTAAATTTATGAGAAGCTTCAGAGAAATGTAATTTGTAACCCTTTTTTTTTTTTTTCTTTCAGCTTCGGTTTTTGGCAATCAAGTGTGGGAGGGACCTCAAGACAACTGTGTGGCTGAATGCTTGAGAGTATCTTCTCTAATCGCCTTTCCATTAACACAACCTGGACTGGTGCAGGGAAAAAGCATGTTTTAGAGACATGTTCCTGAAGACCATTGTTCAAAGTAAGTTGGCTATTTTTTTTTATATTTAAGTAGATGTGTATGACCTTATGCCATTCAAATGGAATGACAGATCTTTATTTTCTACAGGAGCCATCCGGAAGAACTCGGCAACCCAGGATGCCACTGATGAGGCGATCCAGGTTAACGTTACGCGTTACCTGAAAGGAGCAGCTGACCGTGAAGGTGGAAAAAGGCGCCGCACAGCTGAGAGGGACCCACAGCCGACCCCTCAAACCTAGGCTGACTACCGACACCCCTGCTAAAAGTGTCAGACTAAACTCACTCAATCCACACTCTTCACTAGAAATTGCTGTTTTTTTTTTTTGTTTGTTTTTTTTATTTTTCCCCATCTCGTGACCCTGCCTTCAGGGCAGCTCCTTGGATGAATATGGGATGTTTTTTTTTTTTTTCCTCTCATGACCCTGCCTTCAGGGCAGCTCCTTGGATGAATATGGGATGGTTTGTCTTTTTATACAGGCGCACGAGGAATCACTGAAGATGTGCCAATTTGCACTGCCTCATTCTGGAGGTCGAGGAAAACCAGACCCCAACCACTCCAGACATTGTGATTGACTGTGTTCTCAACAGCCAGATTTTCTGCTGTTAATTGCATTTGTTCCCACTTATTGTCATGTTTAAGTTGAATGTAAAACTTTACATTATCCTGCACATTCTTTGATACCAAAGATCTCAATTATTTAATATACAATTTGCTGCTTATTTCATTGTTACAGTGCTTAACTATTCTATTTTTAAATATAGCTTATAAATCCTAGATTATACATCTAATACTTGATATTTGCACATTATCTGGTAGCAAATATTCTACTTACCGTGACTTTAGTATTGGCTTATTTCATTCCGTCAGTGCTTAACGATTCTATTATAGTTTGTAAATCCTATTTCATACCTCTGATATTTGATATTGCACATTAACTAGTACCAGTTAATTCTACTTTCATTCCATTAGTGTGCTTAACTGTTATTCTATTAAAAATAGCTTGGTTGTACTATTTCATACCTTTTGATATTGCACTTTCACTAGTACCAAAAAATCTACTTTCATTCCATCAGTGTGCTTAACTGTTATTCTATTAAAAATAGCTTGGTTATACTATTTCATACCTTTTGATATTGCACTTTCACTAGTACCAAAAAATCTACTTTCATTCCATCAGTGTGCTTAACTGTTATTCTATTAAAAATAGCTTGGTTATACTATTTCATACCTTTTGATATTGCACTTTCACTAGTACCAAAAATTCTACTTTCATTCCATCAGTGTGCTTAACTGTTATTCTATTAAAAATAGCTTGGTTATACTATTTCATACCTTTTGATATTGCACTTTCACTAGTACCAAAAATTCTACTTTCATTCCATCAGTGTGCTTGACTGTTATTCTATTGTTAAATATAGCTTGTAAATCCTTGTGCCACAGGTCAGCATTGCAGTTATAATGGCATATTCTACTCCAGAGCTTTACTCTAAATTATTACCACTTATCCTATTGTTAGAAATGACTTGTAAATATGATGTTATACCTCAATTTATTTGATATCCTGCACTTTATTTGGTACCAAATATCCTCATTGCTTATGTTTACTGGTAATTCTTTTCATCCCAGAGCTGACCTCTTTATATTATTTACAATTGTTGTGTTACAATAGTGTTTTTTACAAAAGTGTTTTTTTTTTTGCTTGTTTTTACCAAAATTTAATTGGAAACCTGCATTTTCTTTGGGTGTATATATGTTTGTATTTTTCTGTTATTTATATTTCAGTGATCTGACATATTGTTTCAATGACAGTTACTGTAATTTGAAATGTGGAATAAAAACGGCAAATGGAAATATGTCTGCTTTGATCAATCATTATTCTTGATAAACTGCATGCTATAAATAAATATATATATATACAATAAGCGGAGGCAGATCGCTCGAAAAGCGGTTTGCCTCCGGCGGTCCGGCCGATATAACGGCGGCGGAGCGGCGGCTGGCCAGCGGGCCGTCCACGGAACGAAGGCGGTAGGAAGGCGGCTGCCGCTTTTAAAAAGCGGCTGCCGCCGGCGGACCGCCGTCGAACGTGTTTGCGATCTCGCCATTCTGCCGCTTCTGCTGCCGCCGGCGCGCCGCCGGCGGACGGCCGACTTATTGCTATCTGGGAATACAGCGAATTATATTTGGACTAGCGAAATAAGAAACTACAACACCACGGAAGTAAAAAAAAGAAACATTCCAAAGCGCTGCGGGAGCATTTAAATGAGATTTACATGGACGTAGGAAAATTAAGACCTGTTAAAAATTATTTAAGACCTAGAACACAATACTTCAGCAAATTTAAGACTTTTTAAGGCCTTAAATTTTGATTTTGAAATTTTAGACTTTTAAGACTTTTTAAGACCCCGTGAAACCCTGTTTTTTTTTTTTTTTTTTTTTTTTTGTAGAGTATTTTTTATTGTATCACCAAAGCAATGACGCTCACGACTCCCGTTGAAGTATCCAGCATCTGTAAGGTCTGCAAATAACTCCATCCAGAACTGAGACCTATATACATTTTGAAGAGTCCTCAAGCTGATGTTTACACCGTGTACAGCGCACGAGTGGCCCTCGTTAAAATATTGAACGTAATGATGCAGTATGTCTTGTTTTTCCGTCTGGTCCGCGTCTTTTAAAATCTCCAAACACCGTTCTCAACAGTCAACACGTACAAGTCTTCTTCTTACGTTAAAACAACGAGAATACAGAAAATGTGCTTAGACCTCCATCTAGTGGTTATATTATAGAATTAAAGGAGAAATTACATATGAGACAGCTTTATAACTGAAATAGACAAGTTTAATATAACTATTCTGATAAGTGTATATTTCCAACATCATGTTTGTGTTATCCGTTTCTGTAAGTTTTTGTGACGTGTTTCAGAAAGATAATCGCTTAGACAGAGTAATAGTTTATTTTCATCTTAACCGGACATCACAGTTGATCACTGAAATAATTAATAATTCAATATATTGATACTGATTTCTTTATCAACTGTTTGTTCAATTGAGACATAAGGGGGTGATTTCAAAGCATTTTGAAAGTGACACACTTCCTTCTGCCAGTTGGTGGCGCTATAACTTTGACTCACAATAGTCACATCCATGCAACCGGCCTCTTCCAGTGAAGAAACTGCTGAAGTTTCATCGAGATCAAGTAATGTATGCTGAAGTTATAACACACTTCCTTGCTGTTTAATCTGCATTTATGTGCTTTTTTGAGCTTCAAAGTTCTTGTGCAATGTGTTCCACATTCAAACCAAAATATCTGACTCTAGGTCAAAGTATGAAACCAATACCCCACTTTTGTCTGAAGGTGGCGCTACTGAGCCCCTGCACCAGGCATCAAAAAGAAAATTCAAGTTTGAAGAGCTGCCACGACAACAGTATTTAAGATATCAATAATCCTTTCACACGTCTACATCTGCCGTGTGTTTACATTATACACCTAAAGTTTGAAGTAAATCGTGTAACAATAAGTGGGTGATTTTAAAGCATTTTGAAAGTGACACACTTCCTTCTGCCAGTTGGTGGCGCTATAACTTTGACTCACAATAGTCACATCCATGCGATCGGCCTCTTACAGCGAACACACCGCTGAAGTTTCATCGAGATCAATTAATGTATGCAGAAGTTATAACACTCTGACTGTTTCTCGTTTCTCGCCAGCATTTCGTTTCCTCGCCACGGCCAAACCGTTAGAGATATCAAAAATCTGCCGGAAATTATTCATGCTCAATGTCTTGACATCATGCTGACCGAGTTTGGTGGCGATTGGTGGAGTTCTCTGGGAGGAGTATTCCAAATTCCATTGCGTGCGTTTTTCAAACAACCCTAAATAGACGGTTTCCTGTTGGTCTGTGGTAAAAAGTAAAAGTATGAAGGATATATGAAACGATGAGATCTATATGTGTAGCGAGTTTCATATTATTACATGCAAGCGTGTTTGAGTTATAGACCAAGTTTTCGGCCCCTGTTCCAGGGGGCGCTGTCGAGCCCCCCTGCCACGCCCGGGTACCAGCTTCAGCCCGGCCCTAATGACCGCAGGTTCTGACCCGTGTGCAAAGTTTCTAGAGTTTTTGAGCATGTTAAGAGCCCCAAAAGTGCCCCGTAAGTCGTAAAAAAAAAAATAATAATAATAATAATTAAAGCTGCGAGCAGCGATGAGGGGCCCAAGCCGGTGGCACCGCCACCCCTGGGCCTTTAGGGTCGCCGCGCACGACGGGCAATAACGTAAGCTCGCTTCGACCGTCGAGAAGATGTGTGCAAATTCCAAGAAATCCACATTCAAACCAAAATATCTGACTTTCTGTTGGTCTGTTTGTTCACTTGAGACATAAGGGGGTGATTTAAAAGCATTTTGAAAGTGACACACTTCCTTCTGCCAGTTGGTGGCGCTATAACTGACTCACAATAGCAACATCCATGCGATCGGCCTCTTACAGCGAACACACTGCTGAAGTTTCATCGAGATCAATTAATGTATGCAGAAGTTATAACAGACTTCCTGTTTCTCTTACTGCCTTCTGCCAGTTATTATAGGCTTTGTACTTTACTCACGCTCCAATACCGACGTAGAAAATCATCCTCTTTGCATGCGCAAAAATATGCTTGGAAACATCACAGTGGAGCGGTGCTTACTGTGAATGATACTGAATTGTACTACTGACTATTTAAACAGAGTAATTTTTATATGGTAGGTTTACTATTTTATTATTATATTTTATTGCGGCTATAATGAACAGGCTGCAATGTCAAGATTGCAATGATGGAGTGTGTGTGTGTGTGTATTTGTAACCTTAAAGGGGTCATATAATGCCATTTTTGTACAAGTTAATATGAATCTTTAGGGTCTAAATGAAAACTTTGTAATATACTTTTATTAAAAATTCTCATTAGTGTTTTAAGAAAACACTAATTTTAACTGCTCAAAAACAGCTCCGTTTTCAGCACGCCGTTTCAGTGCATATGACTTTAAATGATAATGAGGTTTGGTCACCCGCCCCTCCCTCCGTTCTGGGGGAATTGTAGTCTTGAATCATATGCATTTGCAAGATGTAAACAGTATTTTGCCAGTATTGTGTTACCATTCATCTTCATGCAGTTATAACTGTTTTTTTACATTACTTCTTAATCAGTAACATACAAGTAAACCAGGTGTAACTTAGTGTTACCATGTTAACTGTAACACCTGCGTACACAGTTTTTAATAACACAATAACCATAACGCGTTGTTCATTATAAACGTGTGATTATGAATTATATTGAGAACGTCGTAACGTTATGGAAAACATGCCGTAATGTACCCTGAGTGTAAACATTAGCCACATGCAGTTTAGCGTTGTTTTGGTTGAACTCACCTCTGAGTGCTGCTTTACCTGCAGTTGAGCGTTGTTAAACTCACCGATGAATGGTGTTGTACGCCACAATGAGCGTTGTTAAACTCACCGATGAATGCGGTTGCCTATGAACGCGCTAAACCTTTGCTGAGAGGGCACTTTGATATCAGATTGTGAGGGTTTTAAAAATAAAAAAACTGTTGGAGGGTCAGATAAAGATGATCTGGGGGCCACCATTATACTAGCCCTGCCATAGATCATTCATTGTAGCCTATTCCTTTTTATTTTTATTTATTGCAGTCTCGACCCATTCGCAGCAGACGAAAAACGTACGTGCAGGTCCAGCTGTTTCGTTTTGGTGGTGCGATGAAGACTTTCGTCGAACATCAGCACGAACGGTCCCGTGATTTTGGAAATTAGTCATCATCCGCTATTCCAAAGCGCGTAATGGCTGATGGCTGTAGTTTGCTGGAGACCCTTGACAGCAGTTAGATATTTTTCACTTTTTGAATGAGACTCCAGCGCCCGTACACCCAACATTCCCAATTTAATAGCTTTCTTGCATAAGCAGTAGGCTTCAAATGCGTTATTTGCAACTGGGTTTAACCAAGCACGAAATTCAGATTTTTCAAGCCAAGTATCGCTAAACTTGCACTTCCTCATAGCTGAATAAAATCCGTTTAACGTCTTTCTGTTGTATCCGAGAGACTCGCGCCAATAACACGAAAGCTCAAAGCTGGCTGTTGCATGTTGGTCTATTTTGTAGTCATAATACAGCGAATTATATTTGGACTAGCGAAATAAGAAACTACAACACCACGGAAGTAAAAAAAGAAACATTCCAAAGCGCTATGGGAGCATTTAAATGAGATTTACATGGACGTAGGAAAATTAAGACCTGTTAAAAATTATTTAAGACCTAGAACACAATACTTCAGCAAATTTAAGACTTTTTAAGGCCTTAAATTGTGATTTTGAAATTTTAGACTTTTTAAGACCCCGCGGAAACCCTGTTTTTTTTTTTTTTTTTTTTGTAGAGTATTTTTTTATTGTATCACCAAAGCAATGACGCTCACGACTCCCGTTGAAGTATCCAGCATCTCTAAGGTCTGCAAATAACTCCATCCAGAACTGAGACCTATATACATTTTTAAGAGTCCTCAAGCTGATGTTTACACCGTGTACAGCGTCACGAGTGGCCCTCGTTAAAATATTGAACGCTAATGATGCAGTATGTCTTGTTTTTCCGTCTGGTCCGCGTCTTTTAAAAACTCCAAACACCGTTCTCAACAGTCAACACGTACAAGTCTTCTTCTTACGTTAAAACAACGAGAATACAGAAAATGTGCTTAGACCTCCACCTAGTGGTTATATTATAGAATTAAAGGAGAAATTACATATGAGACAGCTTTATAACTGAAATGGCTTTAACTGAAATAGACAAGTTTAATATAACTATTCTGATAAGTGTATATTTCCAACATCATGTTTGTGTTATCCGTTTCTGTAACTTTTTGTGACGTGTTTCAGAAAGATAATCGCTTAGACAGAGTAATAGTTTATTTTCATCTTAACCGGACATCACAGTTGATCACTGCAATAATTCATAATTCAATATATTGATACCGATTTCTTTATCAACTGTTTGTTCAATTGAGACATAAGGGGTGATTTCAAAGCATTTTGAAAGTGACACACTTCCTTCTGCCAGTTGGTGGCGCTATAACTTTGAC
Organism: Xyrauchen texanus; assembly: GCF_025860055.1. Taxonomy (NCBI): domain Eukaryota; kingdom Metazoa; phylum Chordata; class Actinopteri; order Cypriniformes; family Catostomidae; genus Xyrauchen; species Xyrauchen texanus. Next base: position 106,029 of record NW_026266533.1, read on the forward strand.
TCACAATAGTCACATCCACGCGACCGGCCTCTTCCAGTGAAGAAACTGCTGAAGTTTCATCGAGATCAAGTAATGTATGCAAAAGTTATAACACACTTCCTTGCTGTTTAAGCTGCATTTGTGTGCTTTTTTGAGCTTCAAAGTTCTTGTGCAATGTGTTCCACATTCAAACCAAAATATCTGACTCTAGGTCAAAGTATGAAACCAATACCCCACTTTTGTCTGAAGGTGGCGCTACTGAGCCCCTGCACCAGGCATCAAAAAAGAAAATTCAAGTTTGAAGAGCTGCCACGACAACAGTATTTAAGATATCAATAATCCTTTCACAAGTCTACATCTGCCGGGTGTTTACATTATACACATAAAGTTTGAAGTAAATCGTGTAACAATAAGTGGGTGATTTTAAAGCATTTTGAAAGTGACACACTTCCTTCTGCCAGTTGGTGGCGCTATAACTTTGACTCACAATAGTCACATCCATGCGATCGGCCTCTTACAGCGAACACACCGCTGAAGTTTCATCGAGATCAATTAATGTATGTAGAAGTTATAACACTGACTGTTTCTCGTTTCTCGCCATCATTTCGTTTCGCCACGGCCAAACCGTTAGAGATATCAAAAATCTGCCGGCAATTTTTCATGCTCAATGTCTTGACATCATGCTGACCGAGTTTGGTGGCGATTGGTGGAATTCTCTGGGAGGAGTATTCCAAATTCCATTGCGTGCGTTTTTCAAACAACCCTAAATAGACGGTTTCCTGTTGGTCTGGGGTAAAAAGTAAAAGTATGAAGGATATATGAAACGATGAGATCTATATGTGTACCGAGTTTCATATTATTACATGCAAGCGTGTTTGAGTTATAGACCAAGTTTTCGGCCCCTGTTCCAGGGGCGCTGTCGAGCCCCCTGCCACGCCCGGTACCAGCTTCAGGCCGGCCCTAATGACCGCAGGTTCTGACCCGTGTGCAAACTTTCAAGAGTTTTTGAGCATGTTAAGAGCCCCAAAAGTGCCCCGTAAGTCGTAAAAAAATAATAATAAATATAGCTGCGAGCAGCGATGGCGGGCCCAAGCCGGTGGCACCGCCACCCCCGTGCCTTTAGGGTCGCTGTGCACGATGGGCAATAACGTAACCTCGCTTTGACCGTCGAGAAGACGTGTGCTGTAGAGCTCGCATCAGCGTGGGCTCTGCAAAATTTCGCATGGAGGGCACATATCAACCACAAAGTATGCGTGAGCACCCTTCCAATACCTAAAATGAAAAATGAGACACCCTACGGTCTCATGGAGTTAATGGACACACGAAATAAGTACACAAGGCTGAAAATTCATATGAAGTGTGCCATTTGAGACAGGGACAGTGCCTAGGACCGTGAACCACAATAGTCACATCTATGAGGTAATTCAAATGTACAATAATTTTTGATGTCATAGGTCAATATCTTTTGCAGCACTTAAACGTGTTAATCCAGAAGGCCAGTATTTATCCGGAGGTCTCTGTTCAGGTTTATTAATGTAATTATAATTTACGCACTGCTGAAGTTTCATCGAGATCAGTTAATGTATGCAGAAGTTATAACACACTTCCTTGCTTTTATGCTGCCTTTATGTGCTTTTTGGAGCTTCAAAGTTCATTTGCAATGTGTTCCACATTCAAACCAAAATATCTGACTTTCTGTTGGTCTGTTTGTTCACTTGAGACATAAGAGGGTGATTTAAAAGCATTTTGAAAGTGACACACTCCCTTCTGCCAGTTGGTGGCGCTATAACTTTGTCTCACAATAGTCACATCCATGTGACACACTGCTGAAGTTTCATCGAGATCAGTTAATGTATGCAGAAGTTATAACACACTTCCTTGCTTTTATGCTGCCTTTATGTGCTTTTTGGAGCTTCAAAGTTCATTTGCAATGTGTTCCACATTCAAACCAAAATATCTGATTTTCTGTTGGTCTGTTTGTTCACTTGAGACATAAGAGGGTGATTTCAAAGCATTTTGAAAGTGACACACTTCCTTCTGCCAGTTGGTGGCGCTATAACTTTGACTCACAGTAGTCACATCCATGCGACCGGCCTCTTCCCGCAAACGCACTGCTGAAGTTTCATCGAGATCAGTTAATGTATGCAGAAGTTATAACACACTCCCTTCTTTTATGTTACTTTTGATGTGCTTTTTGGAGCTTCAAAGTTAATTTGAAATGTGTTCCACATTCAAACCAAAATATCAGATTTTCTGTTGGTCTGTTTGTTCACTTGAGACATAAGAGGGTGATTTCAAAGCATTTTGTAAGTGACACACTTCCTTCTGCCAGTTGGTGGCGCTATAACTTTGACTCACAGTAGTCACATCCATGCGACCGGCCTCTTCCCGCAAACACACAGCTGAAGTTTCATCGAGATCAGTTAATGTATGCAGAAGTTATAACACACTCCCTTCTTTTATGTTACTTTTGATGTGCTTTTTGGAGCTTCAAAGTTAATTTGAAATGTGTTCCACATTCAAACCAAAATATCTGACTTTCTGTTGGTCTGAGCTAATGACTGTAAATTAGAAAGTTGTTCGGCCCGACGAGATCTAGAAGTGTTCCGAAGTTTCATATTATTACATGCAAGCATGTTTGATATATGGACAAGTGTTTGAATCCCATTCCAGGTGTCGCTGTCGAGCCCCCTGCCACGCCCGGGTACCAGATTCAGCCCGGCCCTGATGGCCGCGGGTTCTGACCTGTGTGCAAAGTTTCAAGAGTTTTCGAGCATGTTAAGGGCCCCAAAAGTCCCAGAAACCTTGAAAAACAATCAAACAATCAAAAAGCAAATCTAAACCCAACAGAGAACCCCCCCCCCCCTCCCCTCCCCACACACACAAACACACAAAAAAAAATTTGGCAGGCCCATTCTGTCTGTCAGACAGAGAGACACTGAGAGAAAAAACACAGAAAGGGAGGAGGAGGGGTCACTCAGAAAGAGAAAAATTTTAAGAAATCCACATTCAAACCACAATATCTGACTTTCTGTTGGTCGGAGCTAATGACTGTAAATTAGAAAGTTGTTCGGCTCGACGAGAACAATATACACGCCGAGTTTTGTAACTGTAGATAGAACGAACTAAGTTATAACACACTTCATGTGTTCATTTTTAGTCATAAATCAATTTCCTCGCCACGGCCAAACCGTTCGAGATATCAAAAATCCGTCCGGAATGTAGCATCCTCAATGTCTTGACTTCATGCCGACCGAGTTTGGTGGCGATTGGATTCATTCTCTAGGAGGAATATATATAATTCCAGAGGACGTGTTTCCAAACAACCCATAATAGCCGACTTCCTGTTGGGCTGGCGTAAAACTTAGAGCACGAAAGTTGTTTGGCCCGACGAGATCTACAAGTGTACCGAGTTTCATATCATTACATGCAAGCATGTTTGATATATGGACAAGTGTTCGAATCCCATTCCAGGGGCGCTGTCGAGCCCCCTGCCACGCCCGGTACCATCTTCGGTCCGACCCTGATGGCCGCGGGTTCCGACCCGTGTGCAAAGTTTCAAGAGTTTTCGAGCACGTTAAGGGCCCCAAAACCTTGAAAAACAAAAATAAAAGCATTTTCACTCCTCAGCAAAATCAGCACCCTCCCCCAGACACAGAGAGACGTAGGGTCAGTGAGAGAGGGAGAGAAAATTCTCCAAAATATCCACATTCAAACCACAATATCTGACTTTCTGTTGGTCTGAGCTAATGACTGTAAATTAGAAAGTTGTCCGGCTCGATGAGAACAATATAATTCCTGAGTTTTGTGACTGTGGGTCAAAGTGTAAAGCAACCCCCCCACTTTTGTCAAAAGGTGGCGCTACTGAGCCCCTGCACCACGCCCGTTTCTGAAACTTTGCACATGTGTACTGGCTAATAAATGTGATGTGTCTGTCGAGTTTCATGCAATTTCAAGTATGCTAAGAGTCTCAAAAGCATCAAAAAAGAATATTCGAGTTTGAAGCGTTGCCGCGGCGACAGTATCGAAGATATCAATAATCCTTTCACATGTCTACATCTAAAGTTTTAAGTAAATCGGGTAAAAATAAGTGGGTGATTTCAAAGCATTTTGAAAGTGACACACTTCCTTCTGCCAGTTGGTGGCGCTATAACTTTGACTGACAATAGTCACATCCATGCGATCGGCTTCTTCCAGCGATCACGCTGCTGCGGTTTCATGGAGATCAATTAATGTATGCAGAAGTTATAACACACTTCCTGTTTCTGTTTTCGCGCCATCATTTCGTTTCCTCGCCACGGCCAAACCGTTAGAGATATCAAAAATCTGCCGGCAATTTTTCATGCTCAATGTCTTGACATCATGCTGACCGTGTTTGGTGGCGATTGGTGGAATTCTCTGGGAGGAGTATTCCAAATTCCATTGCGTACGCTTTTCAAACAACCATAAATAGACGGTTTCCTGTTGGTCTGGGGTAAAAAGTAAAAGTATGAAGGATATATGAAACGATGAGATCTATACGTGCACCGAGTTTCATATTATTACATGCAAGCGTGTTTGAGTTATAGACCAAGTTTTCGGACCCTGTTCCAGGGGCGCTGTCGAGACCCCTGCCACGCCCGGGTACCAGCTTCAGCCCGGCCCTGATGGCCGCGGGTTCTGACCCGTGTGCAAAGTTTCAAGAGTTTTTGAGCACGTTAAGAGCCCCAAAAGTGCCCCAATAATCGTAAAAAAAAAAATAATAATAATAATAATAATAATCCTAACGAAACCAATAGGGTCCTATGCACTTTGTGCTTGGGCCCTAATAATAATAATCCTAACGAAAACAATAGGGTCCTACGCACTTTGTGCTTGGGCCCTAATTAAAGCTGCGAGCAGCGATGACGGGCCCAAGCCGGTGGCACCGCCACCCCCGTGCCTTTAGGGTTGCTGTGCACGATGGGCAATAACGTAACCTCGCTTTGACTGTCGAGAAGAAGATGTGTGCTGTAGAGCTCCAACGAACATTATTTCTTGTTTGCATGACATGTGGACTTAATAAATCCTTATCTTGAGCCAAATAAACAAGCTGACATTCAGTACAACCTGTGTCTTTTGTTTAGAACACATACAAATGTTATTTATGTACCGTTTTTGTACGGTACATAAATAAATAAAGCACCGTTTTTGAAGACTGCGCATGTGCTGAACGTGCTCTACTATGTAAGAACGAGCCGATTATTGAATCTGGAAATGGGTGGGGCCTGTAACACCTTTAGGAACCAAACGTGCAACACTCATAAATACCGGTTGTAAATCACATTCCCTCACTCGTCTTTGAGATGGCTTCACGTGTTTGGATCGTCGGCAGTTCCATCATCCGCACACTGCATACTCGCTTCTGTGAGCAGCGCCTGGACGGAAACCTCGGTCTTCAGTGTGAGATCACCTGGGACGGCAGAGGAGGCAGACTCTGGGAGCAGCTGTTTCCAGCTCTGCGCTCTCTCAGGGCCAAAGCTACAGCTCCAGATATTCTCATTATTCACCTGGGAGGGAACAGTTTGTGTCGGGTGGGCCGCAACCGCCTCGATTTTCTTCGGGAAATAAAGAGTGACCTGACCGAAGTCTTACAAATGTTTCCCAGAACCAGGCTGGTGTTTTCTGGCATTTTACCCCGTCTAAATTGGAGAGGACAGACTGGCAGGACTGGCTATGGCATTGAACGAAGCCGGCGGTGGATCAACGGCGCCATGTCTGGCTTCTTGGCAGAGAGGCAGATGCGCTGCATTCACCACAGAAACATCGGCTTGTTCCATCTGTGCAGAGACGGAGTCCACCTGAGACCAGAGGGAAACCAGCTTCTGCCGAGCAACCTCCGAGAAGCTCTGCAGGTGGAACTCAGAAGATGAAGCAACAAATGTCCTTTTAAGGGCAGCAACAATGGCTCTTTTAAGAGCCACATTCACTCATTCAAATAAAAAGCATTTTCCAAGTGTGTGAAATTCGTTGTTCCTCACCTTACTTGATGTCAGGTTTCAGATGACTTGTTTTTAAATAAAAATGTCGATTCCTCTTATCCATTCCTTTGTAAGCATTTCAATATAACTTTCAAACCATTTAAGAATCGTGCGCTGTTTTCTGTGCTGACCACAATCCAAAACGTGCCATAAAGCAGCGGTTCTCAAACTTTTTGTTTTGGTTTATTTATATAAAGACACAGAGAATATTACTTGCCTTACCTGATTAGAATTATAAAAAAATAACTAGGGAATCACTAAAACGAGAGAATTATTCTTATTTGATGATACTCTCAAAACATTCCACAACAAATCCTTGAAATTGAATGATATTCAGAACAGAACACGAATAAAAAAACGCTCTCTTTACAATCAAAATGTTTTTACATTTGCGATGTATTTGGATGCTAAACTATTCTTTATTATAGGCTTTGTACTTTACTCACGCTCCAATACCGACGTAGAAAATCATCCGCTTTACATGCGTAAAAATATGCTTGGAAACATCACAGTGGAGCGGTGCTTACTGTGAATGATACTGAATTGTACTACTGACTATTTAAACTAGGGCTGGGCGATATGGCAAAATATATTATCACGATATTTTTTTCCATATTGATCGATATCGATATTTGTTACGATATATAATTTAATAATGCTGCCCGCTTGAAAAGTATACTGATAATGATGCCTGAAGAAACCAGAAGGTTCAATAGTTGAACTATATAGTTTATTAACATAAATAAATAACAATGCAAACATTTAACTGTGCAAACATGGATTGGTTGAGAATATATTTTGTTATAAAAGAATATTGATAAACTTTAAATCTAAATGTTAACATTTTACTTTTAGCAAACATGCTTTATCTGCTCTTGACAAAACAATGCAAGTTAGCTTGCCTTGTAACTGATTATAAAATATTAAACTAAAAGCTGTGACTACAGTACTATCACATCAAATTTCTTTGGCAGGGCAGCCAACATTTCAAAATGTTTGCAGAGGTACAACCAAGACAACAAATGTAAACAAGTGAACCACAAAGTCCCTGGCAGATTTAAGTACTTAACTGTCAGATAAATAAAATATTAATTGTGTACTGGTTTTAAATATCTCAAATGTTTTAGAGGTAGCAATCTGAGTAAAAAGTGCACAATGTAAACATTGTATACCAGTGCTCATGTAACCCTAATTACCCTATTATAGGTTTTTTGCCAGAAAGACTAGTCTGCAAAACTTTTGGACGGAGTAACATTAACATGGGCCCGCATTTTCATACTCTCGGTGTGGTCGCTGGGATGGTACCTTTTCAGGTGACCGAAAAGGTTTTATTTGTGTTTCCCGTCTTGGTTATCACCGAGCGACGACATATTTCGCAGACCGTCTTTATTTGCGCGTCGTCGCTTTTCAGATATCCAAACCACTTCCATATAATTGACGTCTTGTTACCTTTTTTGTCAACAATTTCCTCAGCTTTGGAAGATAGTTCGAGTTCGTCGTTTCCACTCATTTTTTCTTTACACTCACTTTCTTCACTGCCGGTAGCTCAAACAGTGCTCTGCTAGCAAATGGGCGTGTACTTAGACGCACAAGCCAAAATCTGCGTTCTGACTGGCTGTTGTCCGTTTATTTCTGCTTTGTAATAGGCTGTTAGGTCTATCCATATCGAGTAAACATGTCAAAAGTTTATCATCGTAGTCTAAATAAATATTATCGCGATGCCATATCGAGATCGTTTTATCGCCCAGCCCTAATTTAAACAGAGTAATTTTTATATGTTAGGTTTACTATTTTATTATTATATTTTATTGCGGATATAATGAACAGGCTGCGATGTCAAGATTGCAATGATGGAGTGTGTGTGTGTGTGTATTTGTAACCTTAAGTAATCATGGTTTATTTATTCATTTATTTATTCATTTGTTCTTTTATTTATTTATTATTTAACATGCATGTGTGCATTATTAAAAGTACCATTGCAGCAACGAGAACGGGTCTGAGCCAAATTATGTTGAAGATGTGTTCTGGTGACTGGCGTGTTTTTAAACCAATCAGATAAGAGTAAATCGAGAGTTAGCGATTAGCTCATCTGATTGGCTACATGAAGAAGGTGGACCCGCCCTCCACTTCGCGACTCCCGTTGGAACTACGTCATTTCAACAACAAATGGTAGATTTATCAGAAAATTAATCAGAAAGAAAATCAATCGCAAAGATCGCAAAACAATAATTATAAAAGTGGTTGTTTGCTGCCATTTTTTTTGTTTTCTTAAAAATGTAAAACACAAGCATATATGTTTTATCACAGGTTTACAATAAAAATAAGAGTGTGATTTCAAAGCATTTTGAAATTTGATCATCATTCTCGGACGTTTTGATACGTTCGGATCGATCAGCCCATCCCTACTTTCTTTAGACATATGTTTCATGTGTTGGTTTTAATAAAGACTCGGAGTACTCATAAAACTCACAGAACGAAATATGCGTCAAACTTTACTGCGTTCTCAACAACATGTACAAGTCTTCTTCATACGTTAAAACAACGAGAATACAGAAAATAGGCTTAGAACTCCACCTAGTGGTTATATTATAGAATTAAAGGAGAAATTACATGAGACAGCTTTATAACTGAAATGGCTTTAACTGAAATAGACTAAAGTTTAATATAACTATTCTGATAAGTGTATATTTCCAACATCATGTTTGTGTTATCTGTTTCTGTAATTTTTTTGACGTGTTTCAGAAAGATAATGGCTTAGACAGAGCAATAGTTTATTTTCATCTTAACCGGACATTAAAGTTGATCACTGCAATAATTCATAATTCAATATATTGATACCCGATTTCTTTATCAACTGTTTGTTCAATTGAGACATAAGGGGGTGATTTCAAAGCATTTTGAAAGTGACACACTTCCTTCTGCCAGTTGGTGGCGCTATAACTTTGACTGACAATAGTCACATCCATGCGATCGGCCTCTTACAGCGAACACAAAGCTGAAGTTTCATCGAGATCAATTAATGTATGCAGAAGTTATAACACTCTGACTGTTTCTCGTTTCTCGCCATCATTTCGTTTCCTCGCCACGGCCAAACCGTTAGAGATATCAAAAATCTGCCGGCACTTTTTCATGCTCAATGTCTTGACATCATGCTGACCGAGTTTGGTGGCGATTGGTGGAATTCTCTGGGAGGAGTATTCCAAATTCCATTGCGTGCGTTTTTCAAACAACCCTAAATAGACGGTTTCCTGTTGGTCTGGGGTAAAAAGTAAAAGTATGAAGGATATATGAAACGATGAGATCTATATGTGTACCCAGTTTCATATTATTACATGCAAGCGTGTTTGAGTTATAGACCAAGTTTTCGGACCCTGTTCCAGGGGGCGCTGTCGAGCCCCCCTGCCACGCCCGGGTACCAGCTTCAGCCCGGCCCTAATGACCGCAGGTTCTGACCCGTGTGCAAAGTTTCAAGAGTTTTTGAGCATGTTAAGAGCCCCAAAAGTGCCCCGTAAGTCGTAAAAAAAAAAAATAATAATAATAATAATTAAAGCTGCGAGCAGCGATGACGGGCCCAAGCCGGTGGCACCTCCACCCCTGGGCCTTTAGGGTCGCCGCGCACGACGGGCAATAACGTAAGCTCGCTTCGACCATCGAGAAGATGTGTGCAAATTCCAAGAAATCCACATTCAAACCAAAATATCTGACTTTCTGTTGGTCTGTTTGTTCACTTGAGACATAAGGGGGTGATTTAAAAGCATTTTGAAAGTGACACACTTCCTTCTGCCAGTTGGTGGCGCTATAACTGACTCACAATAGCAACATCCATGCGATCGGCCTCTTACAGCGAACACACTGCTGAAGTTTCGTCGAGATCAATTAATGTATGCAGAAGTTATAACAGACTTCCTGTTTCTCTTACTGCCTTCTGCCAGTTATTATAGGCTTTGTACTTTACTCACGCTCCAATACCGACGTAGAAAATCATCCTCTTTACATGCGTAAAAATATGCTTGGAAACATCACAGTGGAGCGGTGCTTACTGTGAATGATACTGAACTGTACTACTGACTATTTAAACAGAGTAATTTTTATATGGTAGGTTTACTATTTTATTATTATATTTTATTGCGGCTATAATGAACAGGCTGCAATGTCAAGATTGCAATGATGGAGTGTGTGTGTGTGTGTGTGTATTTGTAACCTTAAAGGGGTCATATAATGCCATTTTTGTACAAGTTAATATGAATCTTTAGGGTCTAAATGAAAACTTTGTAATATACTTTTATTAAAAATTCTCATTAGTATTTTAAGAAAACACTAATTTTAACTGCTCAAAAACAGCTCCGTTTTCAGCACGCCGTTTCAGTGCATATGACTTTAAATGATAATGAGGTTTGGTCACCCCGCCCCTCCCTCCGTTCTGGGGGAATTCTAGTCTTGAATCATATGCATTTGCAAGATGTAAACAGTATTTTGCCAGTATTGTGTTACCATTCATCTTCATGCAGTTATAACTGTTTTTTTGACATTACTTCTTAATCAGTAACATACAAGTAAACCAGGTGTAACTTAGTGTTACCATGTTAACTGTAACACCTGCGTACACAGTTTTTAATAACACAATAACCATAACGCGTTGTTCATTATAAACGTGGGATTATGAATTATATTGAGAACGTCGTAACGTTATGGAAAACATGCCGTAATGTACCCTGAGTGTAAACATTAGCCACATGCAGTTTAGCGTTGTTTTGGTTAAACTCACCTCTGAATGCTGCTGTACCTGCAGTTGAGCGTTGTTAAACTCACCGATGAATGGGGTTGTACACCACAATGAGCGTTGTTAAACTCACCGATGAATGCGGTTGCCTATGAACGCGCTAAACCTTTGCTGAGAGGGCACTTTGATATCAGATTGTGAGGGTTTTTAAACATAAAAAAAACTGTTGGAGGGCCAGATAAAGATGATCTGGGGGCCACAATTATACTAGCCCTGCCATAGATCATTTATTGTAGCCTATTCCTTTTTATTTTTATTTATTGCAGTCTCGACCCATTCGCAGCAGACCAAAAACGTACGTGCAGGTCCAGCTGTTTCGTTTTGGTGGTGCGATTAAGACTTTCGTCGAACATCAGCACGAACGGTCCCGTGATTTTGGAAATTAGTCATCATCCGCTATTCCAAAGCGCGTAATGGCTGATGGCTGTCGTTTGCTGGAGACCCTTCACAGCAGTTAGATGTTTTTCACTTTTTGAATGAGACTCCAGCGCCCGTACACCCAACATTCCCAATTTAATAGCTTTCTTGCATAAGCAATAGGCTTCAAATGCGTTATTTGCAACTGGCTATAACCAAGCACGAAATTCAGATTTTTCAAGCCAAGTATCGCTAAACTTGCACTTCCTCATAGCTGAATAAAATCCGTTTAACGTCTTTCTGTGGTATCCGAGAGACTCGCGCCAATAACACGAAAGCTCAAAGCTGATTGGCTGTTGCATGTTGGTCTATTTTGTAGTCATAATACAGCGAATTACATTTGGACTAGCGAAATAAGAAACTACAACACCACGGAATTAAAAAAAAAACATTCCAAAGCGCTGCGGGAGCATTTAAATGAGATTTACATGGACGTAGGAAAATTAAGACCTGTTAAAAATTATTTAAGACCTAGAACACAATACTTCAGCAAATTTAAGACTTTTTAAGGCCTTAAATTGTGATTTTGAAATTTTAGACTTTTTAAGACTTTTTAAGACCCCGTGGAAACCCTGTTTTTTTTTTTTTATTATTATTTTTTTTTTTTGTAGAGTATTTTTTATTGTATCACCAAAGCAATGACGCTCACGACTCCCGTTGAAGTATCCAGCATCTCTAAGGTCTGCAAATAACTCCATCCAGAACTGAGACCTATATACATTTTGAAGAGTCCTCAAGCTGATGCTTACACCGTGTACAGCGTACGAGTGGCCCTCGTTAAAATATTGAACGCAATGATGCAGTATGTCTTGTTTTTCCGTCTGGTCCGCGTCTTTTAAAATCTCCAAACACCGTTCTCAACAGTCAACACGTACAAGTGTTCTTCTTACGTTAAAACAACGAGAACACAGAAAATGTGCTTAGACCTCCATCTAGTGGTTATATTATAGAATTAAAGGAGAAATTACATATGAGACAGCTTTATAACTGAAATAGACAAGTTTAATATAACTATACTGATAAGTGTATATTTCCAACGTCATGTTTGTGTTATCCGTTTCTGTAAGTTTTTGTGACGTGTTTCAGAAAGATAATCGCTTAGACAGAGTAATAGTTTATTTTCATCTTAACCGGACATCACAGTTGATCAGTGAAATAATTCATAATTCAATATATTGATACCGATTTCTTTATCAACTGTTTGTTCAATTGAGACATAAGGGGGTGAATTCAAAGCATTTTGAAAGTGACACACTTCCTTCTGCCAGTTGGTGGCGCTATAACTTTGACTCACAATAGTCACATCCACGCGACCGGCCTCTTCAAGTGAAGAAACTGCTTAAGTTTCATCGAGATCAAGTAATGTATGCAGAAGTTATAACACACTTCCTTGCTGTTTAAGCTTCATTTATGTGCTTTTTTGAGCTTCAAAGTTCTTGTGCAATGTGTTCCACATTCAAACCAAAATATCTGACTGTAGGTCAAAGTATGAAACCAATACCCCACTTTTGTCTGAAGGTGGCGCTACTGAGCCCCTGCACCAGGCATCAAAAAGAAAATTCAAGTTTGAAGAGCTGCCGCGACAGCAGGATTTAAGATATCAATAATTCTTTCACACGTCTACATCTGCCGTGTGTTTACATTATACACCTAAAGTTTGAAGTAAATCGTGTAACAATAAGTAGGTGATTTTAAAGCATTTTGAAAGTGACACACTTCCTTCTGCCAGTTGGTGGCGCTATAACTTTGACTCACAATAGTCACATCCATGCGACCGGCCTCTTACAGCGAACACACCGCTGAAGTTTCATCGAGATCAATTAATGTATGCAGAAGTTATAACACTCTGACTATTTCTCGTTTCTCGCCATCATTTCTTTTCCTCGCCACGGCCAAACCGTTGGAGATATCAATAATCTGCCGGCAATTTTTCATGGTCAATGTCTTGACATCATGCTGACCGAGTTTGGTGGCGATTGGTGGAGTTCTCTGGGAGGAGTATTCCAAATTCCATTGCGTGCGTTTTTCAAACAACCCTAAATAGACGGTTTCCTGTTGGTCTGGGGTAAAAAGTGAAAGTATGAAGGATATATGAAATGATGAGATCTATATGTGTACCGAGTTTCATATTATTACATGCAAGCGTGTTTGAGTTATAGACCAAGTTTTCGGCCCCTGTTCCAGGGGCGCTGTCGAGCCCCTGCCACGCCCGGTACCAGCTTCAGGCCGGCCCTAATGACCGCAGGTTCTGACCCGTGTGCAAAGTTTCAAGAGTTTTTGAGCATGTTAAGAGCCCCAAAAGTGCCCGTAAGTCGTAAAAAATAATAATAATAATAATAATAATAATAATAATAATCCTAACGAAAACAATAGGGTCCTACGCACTTTGTGCTTGGGCCCTAATTAAAGCTGCGAGCAGCGATGACGGGCCCAAGCCGGTGGCACCGCCACCCCTGGGCCTTTAGGGTCGCCGCGCACGACGGGCAATAACGTAAGCTCGCTTCGACCGTCGAGAAGATGTGTGCAAATTCCAAGAAATCCACATTCAAACCAAAATATCTGACTTTCTGTTGGTCTGTTTGTTCACTTGAGACATAAGGGGGTGATTTAAAAGCATTTTGAAAGTCGAGATCAATTAATGTATGCAGAAGTTATAACAGACTTCCTGTTTCTCTTACTGCCTTCTGCCAGTTATTATAGGCTTTGTACTTTACTCACGCTCCAATACCGACGTAGAAAATCATCCTCTTTACATGCGCAAAAATATGCTTGGAAACATCACAGTGGAGCGGTGCTTACTGTGAATGATACGAATTGTACTACTGACTATTTAAACAGAGTAATTTTTATATGGTAGGTTTACTATTTTATTATTATATTTTATTGCGGCTATAATGAACAGGCTGCAATGTCAAGATTGCAATGATGGAGTGTGTGTGTGTGTGTATTTGTAACCTTAAAGGGGTCATATAATGCCATTTTTGTACAAGTTAATATGAATCTTTAGGGTCTAAATGAAAACTTTGTAATATACTTTTATTAAAAATTCTCATTAGTATTTTAAGAAAACACTAATTTTAACTGCTCAAAAACAGCTCCGTTTTCAGCACGCCGTTTCAGTGCATATGACTTTAAATGATAATGAGGTTTGGTCACCCGCCCCTCCCTCCGTTCTGGGGGAATTGTAGTCTTGAATCATATGCATTTGCAAGATGTAAACAGTATTTTGCCAGTATTGTGTTACCATTCATCTTCATGCAGTTATAACTGTTTTTTTGACATTACTTCTTAATCAGTAACATACAAGTAAACCAGGTGTAACTTAGTGTTACCATGTTAACTGTAACACCTGCGTACACAGTTTTTAATAACACAATAACCATAACGCGTTGTTCATTATAAACGTGGGATTATGAATTATATTGAGAACGTCGTAACGTTATGGAAAACATGCCGTAATGTACCCTGAGTGTAAACATTAGCCACATGCAGTTTAGCGTTGTTTTGGTTAAACTCACCTCTGAATGCTGCTTTACCTGCAGTTGAGCGTTGTTAAACTCACCGATGAATGGGGTTGTACACCACAATGAGCGTTGTTAAACTCACCGATGAATGCGGTTGCCTATGAACGCGCTAAACCTTTGCTGAGAGGGCACTTTGATATCAGATTGTGAGGGTTTTTAAACATAAAATAACTGTTGGAGGGCCAGATAAAGATGATCTGGGGGCCACCATTATACTAGCCCTGCCATAGATCATTTATTGTAGCCTATTCCTTTTATTTTTATTTATTGCAGTCTCGACCCATTCGCAGCAGACCAAAAACGTACGTGCAGGTCCAGCTGTTTCGTTTTGGTGGTGCGATTAAGACTTTCGTCGAACATCAGCACGAACGGTCCCGTGATTTTGGAAATTAGTCATCATCCGCTATTCCAAAGCGCTAATGGCTGATGGCTGTCGTTTGCTGGAGACCCTTCACAGCAGTTAGATGTTTTTCACTTTTTGAATGAGACTCCAGCGCCCGTACACCCAACATTCCCAATTTAATAGCTTTCTTGCATAAGCAGTAGGCTTCAAATGCGTTATTTGCAACTGGCTTTAACCAAGCACGAAATTCAGATTTTTCAAGCCAAGTATCGCTAAACTTGCACTTCCTCATAGCTGAATAAAATCCGTTTAACGTCTTTCTGTGGTATCCGAGAGACTCGCGCCAATAACACGAAAGCTCAAAGCTGATTGGCTGTTGCATGTTGGTCTATTTTGTAGTCATAATACAGCGAATTACATTTGGATTAGCGAAATAAGAAACTACAACACCACGGAATTAAAAAAAAAACATTCCAAAGCGCTACGGGAGCATTTAAATGAGATTTACATGGACGTAGGAAAATTAAGACCTGTTAAAAATTATTTAAGACCTAGAACACAATACTTCAGCAAATTTAAGACTTTTTAAGGCCTTAAATTGTCATTTTGAAATTTTAGACTTTTTAAGACTTTTTAAGACCCCGTGAAACCCTGTTTTTTTTTTTTTTTTTTTTTTGTAGAGTATTTTTTTATTGTATCACCAAAGCAATGACGCTCACGACTCCCGTTGAAGTATCCAGCATCTCTAAGGTCTGCAAATAACTCCATCCAGAACTGAGACCTATATACATTTTTAAGAGTCCTCAAGCTGATGTTTACACCGTGTACAGCGTACGAGTGGCCCTCGTTAAAATATTGAAGGCAATGATGCAGTATGTCTTGTTTTTCCGTCTGGTCCGCCTCTTTTAAAAACTCCAAACACCGTTCTCAACAGTCAACACGTACAAGTCTTCTTCTTACGTTAAAACAACGAGAATACAGAAAATGTGCTTAGACCTCCACCTAGTGGTTATATTATAGAATTAAAGGAGAAATTACATATGAGACAGCTTTATAACTGAAATGGCTTTAACTGAAATAGACAAGTTTAATATAACTATTCTGATAAGTGTATATTTCCAACATCATGTTTGTGTTATCTGTTTCTGTAAGTTTTTGTGACGTGTTTCAGAAAGATAATCGCTTAGACAGAGCAATAGTTTATTTTCATCTTAACCGGACATCACAGTTGATCACTGCAATAATTCATAATTCAATATATTGATACCCGATTTCCTTATCAACTGTTTGTTCAATTGAGACATAAGGGGTGATTTCAAAGCATTTTGAAAGTGACACACTTCCTTCTGCCAGTTGGTGGCGCTATAACTTTGACTCACAGTAGTCACATCCATGCGACCGGCCTCTTCCCGCAAAACACACTGCTGAAGTTTCATCGAGATCAGTTAATGTATGCAAAAGTTATAACACACTTCCTTGCTTTTATGCTTCCTTTGTGTGCTTTTGGAGCTTCAAAGTTCATTTGCAATGTGTTCCACATTCAAACCAAAATATCTGACTTTCTGTTGGTCTGTTTGTTCACTTGAGACATAAGAGGATGATTTCAAAGCATTTTGAAAGTGACACACTTCCTTCTGCCAGTTGGTGGCGCTATAACTTTGACTCACAATAGTCACATCCACGCGACCGGCCTCTTCCAGTGAAGAAACTGCTGAAGTTTCATCGAGATCAAGTAATGTATGCAGAAGTTATAACACACTTCCTTGCTGTTTAAGCTGCATTTATGTGCTTTTTGAGCTTCAAAGTTCTTGTACAATGTGTTCCACATTCAAACCAAAATATCTGACTCTAGGTCAAAGTATGAAACCAATACCCCACTTTTGTCTGAAGGTGGCGCTACTGAGCCCCTGCACCAGGCATCAAAAAGGAAATTCAAGTTTGAAGAGCTGCCACGACAACAGTATTTAAGATATCAATAATCCTTTCACATGTCTACATCTGCCGTGTGTTTACATTATACACCTAAAGTTTGAAGTAAATCGTGTAACAATAAGTGGGTGATTTTAAAGCATTTTGAAAGTGACACACTTCCTTCTGCCAGTTGGTGGCGCTATAACTTTGACTCACAATAGTCACATCCATGCGACCGGCCTCTTACAGCGAACACACGGCTGAAGTTTCATCGAGATCAATTAATGTATGCAGAAGTTATAACACTCTGACTGTTTCTCTTTTCTCGCCATCATTTCGTTTCCTCGCCACGGCCAAACCGTTAGAGATATCAAAAATCTGCCGGCAATTTTTCATGCTCAATGTCTTGACATCATGCTGACCGAGTTTGGTGGCGATTGGTGGAATTCTCTGGGAGGATTATTCCAAATTCCATTGCGTGCGTTTTTCAAACAACCCTAAATAGACGGTTTCCTGTTGGTCTGGGGTAAAAAGTAAAAGTATGAAGGATATATGAAACGATGAGATCTATATGTGTACCCAGTTTCATATTATTACATGCAAGCGTGTTTGAGTTATAGACCAAGTTTTCGGACCCTGTTCCAGGGGCGCTGTCGAGCCCCCTGCCACGCTCGGGTACCAGCTTCAGCCCGGCCCTAATGACCGCAGGTTCTGACCCGTGTGCAAAGTTTCAAGAGTTTTTGAGCATGTTAAGAGCCCCAAAAGTGCCCCGTAAGTCGTAAAAAAAATAATAATAATAATAATAATAATAATAATAATAATAATTAAAGCTGCGAGCAGCGATGACGGGCCCAAGCCGGTGGCACCGCCACCCCCGTGCCTTTAGGGTTGCTGTGCACGATGGGCAATAACGTAACCTCGCTTTGACTGTCGAGAAGAAGATGTGTGCTGTAGAGCTCCAACGAACATTCGCAACGACAGCTCTCGACCTAGTTAGAAGCATTTCTTGTTTGCATGACATGTGGACTTAATAAATCCTTATCTTGAGCCAAATAAACAAGCTGACATTCAGTACAACCTGTGTCTTTTGTTTAGAACACATACAAATGTTATTTATGTACCGTTTTTGTACGGTACATAAATAAATAAAGCACCGTTTTTGAAGACTGCGCATGTGCGAACGTGCTCTACTATGTAAGAACGAGCCGATTATTGAATCTGGAAATGGGTGGGGCCTGTAACACCTTTAGGAACCAAACGTGCAACACTCATAAATACCGGTTGTAAATCACATTCCCTCACTCGCCTTTGAGATGGCTTCACGTGTTTGGATCGTCGGCAGTTCCATCATCCGCACACTGCATACTCGCTTCTGTGAGCAGCGCCTGGACGGAAACCTCGGTCTTCAGTGTGAGATCACCTGGGACGGCAGAGGAGGCAGACTCTGGGAGCAGCTGTTTCCAGCTCTGCGCTCTCTCAGGGCCAAAGCTACAGCTCCAGATATTCTCATTATTCACCTGGGAGGGAACAGTTTGTGTCGGGTGGGCCGCAACCGCCTCGATTTTCTTCGGGAAATAAAGAGTGACCTGACCGAAGTCTTACAAATGTTTCCCAGAACCAGGCTGGTGTTTTCTGGCATTTTACCCCGTCTAAATTGGAGAGGACAGACTGGCAGGACTGGCTATGGCATTGAACGAAGCCGGCGGTGGATCAACGGCGCCATGTCTGGCTTCTTGGCAGAGAGGCAGATGCGCTGCATTCACCACAGAAACATCGGCTTGTTCCATCTGTGCAGAGACGGAGTCCACCTGAGACCAGAGGGAAACCAGCTTCTGCCGAGCAACCTCCGAGAAGCTCTGCAGGTGGAACTCAGAAGATGAAGCAACAAATGTCCTTTTAAGGGCAGCAACAATGGCTCTTTTAAGAGCCACATTCACTCATTCAAATAAAAAGCATTTTCCAAGTGTGTGAAATTCGTTGTTCCTCACCTTACTTGATGTCAGGTTTCAGATGACTTGTTTTTAAATAAAAATGTCGATTCCTCTTATCCATTCCTTTGTAAGCATTTCAATATAACTTTCAAACCATTTAAGAATCGTGCGCTGTTTTCTGTGCTGACCACAATCCAAAACGTGCCATAAAGCAGCGGTTCTCAAACTTTTTTGTTTTGGTTTATTTATATAAAGACACAGAGAATATTACTTGCCTTACCGGATTAGAATTATAAAAAAAATAACTAGGGAATCACTAAAACGAGAGAATTATTCTTATTTGATGATACTCTCAAAACATTCCACAACAAATCCTTGAAATTGAATGATATTCAGAACAGAACATGAATAAAAAAAACGCTCTCTTTACAATCAAAATGTTTTTACATTTGCGATGTATTTGGATGCTAAACTATTCTTTATTATAGGCTTTGTACTTTACTCACGCTCCAATACTGACGTAGAAAATCATCCGCTTTACATGCGCAAAAATATGCTTGGAAACATCACAGTGGAGCGGTGCTTACTGTGAATGATACGAATTGTACTACTGACTATTTAAACTAGGGCTGGGCGATATGGCAAAATATATTATCACGATATTTTTTTCCATATTGATCGATATCGATATTTGTTACGATATATAATTTAATAATGCTGCCCGTTTGAAAAGTATACTGATAATGATGCCTGAAGAAACCAGAAGGTTCAATAGTTGAACTATATAGTTTATTAACATAAATAAATAACAATGCAAACATTTAACTGTGCAAACATGGATTGGTTGAGAATATATTTTGTTATAAAAGAATATTGATAAACTTTAAATCTAAATGTTAACATTTTACTTTTAGCAAACATGCTTTATCTGCCTTGACAAAACAATGCAAGTTAGCTTGCCTTGTAACTGATTATAAAATATCAAACTAAAAGCTGTGACTACAGTACTATCACATCAAATTTCTTTGGCAGGGCAGCAAACATTTCAAAATGTTTGCAGAGGTACAACCAAGACAACAAATGTAAACAAGTGAACCACAAAGTCCCTGGCAGATTTAAGTACTTAACTGTCAGATAAATAAAATATTAATTGTGTACTGGTTTTAAATATCTCAAATGTTTTAGAGGTAGCAATCTGAGTAAAAAGTGCAAAATGTAAACATTGTAAACCAGTCACTATGCTACACCTTTTAGGTAGTGCTCATGTAACCCTAATTACCCTATTATAGGTTTTTTGCCAGAAAGACTAGTCTGCAAAACTTTTGGACGGAGTAACATTAACATGGGCCCGCATTTTCATACTCTCGGTGTGGTCGCTGGGATGGTACCTTTTCAGGTGACCGAAAAGGTTTTATTTGTGTTTCCCGTCTTGGTTATCACCGACCGACGGCATATTTCGCAGACCGTCTTTATTTGCGCGTCGTCGCTTTTCAGATATCCAAACCACTTCCATATAATTGACGTCTTGTTACCTTTTTTGTCAACAATTTCCTCAGCTTTGGAAGATAGTTCGAGTTCGTCGTTTCCACTCATTTTTTCTTTACACTCACTTTCTTCACTGCCGGTAGCTCAAACAGTGCTCTGCTAGCAAATGGGCGTGTACTTAGACGCACAAGCCAAAATCTGCGTTCTGACTGGCTGTTGTCCGTTTATTTCTGCTTTGTAATAGGCTGTTAGGTCTATCCATATCGAGTAAACATGTCAAAAGTTTATCATCGTAGTCTAAATAAATATTATCGCGATGCCATATCGAGATCGTTTTATCGCCCAGCCCTAATTTAAACAGAGTAATTTTTATATGTTAGGTTTACTATTTTATTATTATATTTTATTGCGGATATAATGAACAGGCTGCGATGTCAAGATTGCAATGATGGAGTGTGTGTGTGTGTGTGTGTGTGTGTGTATTTGTAACCTTAAGTAATCATGGTTTATTTATTCATTTATTTATTCATTTGTTCTTTTATTTATTTATTATTTAACATGCATGTGTGCATTATTAAAAGTACCATTGCAGCAACGAGAACGGGTCTGAGCCAAATTATGTTAAAGATGTGTTCTGGTGACTGGCGTGTTTTTAAACCAATCAGATAAGAGTAAATCGAGAGTTAGCGATTAGCTCATCTGATTGGCTACATGAAGAAGGTGGACCCGCCCTCCACTTCGCGACTCCCGTTGGAACTACGTCATTTCAACAACAAATGGTAGATTTATCAGAAAATTAATCAGAAAGAAAATCAATCGCAAAGATCGCAAAACAATAATTATAAAAGTGGTTGTTTGCTGCCATTTTTTTTGTTTTCTTAAAAATGTAAAACACAAGCATATATGTTTTATCACAGGTTTACAATAAAAATAAGAGTGTGATTTCAAAGCATTTTGAAATTTGATCATCATTCTCGGACGTTTTGATACGTTCGGATCGATCAGCCCATCCCTACTTTCTTTAGACATATGTTTCATGTGTTGGTTTTAATAAAGACTCGGAGTACTCATAAAACTCACAGAACGAAATATGCGTCACACTTTACTGCGTTCTCAACAACATGTACAAGTCTTCTTCATACGTTAAAACAACGAGAATACAGAAAATAGGCTTAGAACTCCACCTAGTGGTTATATTATAGAATTAAAGGAGAAATTACATGAGACAGCTTTATAACTGAAATGGCTTTAACTGAAATAGACTAAAGTTTAATATAACTATTCTGATAAGTGTATATTTCCAACATCATGTTTGTGTTATCAGTTTCTGTAAGTTTTTGTGACGTGTTTCAGAAAGATAATGGCTTAGACAGAGCAATAGTTTATTTTCATCTTAACCGGACATTAAAGTTGATCACTGCAATAATTCATAATTCAATATATTGATACCCGATTTCTTTATCAACTGTTTGTTCAATTGAGACATAAGGGGGTGATTTCAAAGCATTTTGAAAGTGACACACTTCCTTCTGCCAGTTGGTGGCGCTATAACTTTGACTCACAGTAGTCACATCCATGTGACACACTGCTGAAGTTTCATCGAGATCAGTTAATATATGCAAAAGTTATAACACACTTCCTTGCTTTTATGCTTCCTTTGTGTGCTTTTTGGAGCTTCAAAGTTCATTTGCAATGTGTTCCACATTCAAACCAAAATATCTGACTCTAGGTCAAAGTATGAAACCAATACCCCACTTTTGTCTGAAGGTGGCGCTACTGAGCCCCTGCACCAGGCATCAAAAAAGAAAATTCAAGTTTGAAGAGCTGCCACAACAACAGTATTTAAGATATCAATAATCCTTTCACACGTCTACATCTGCCGGGTGTTTACATTATACACATAAAGTTTGAAGTAAATCGTGTAACAATAAGTGGGTGATTTTAAAGCATTTTGAAAGTGACACACTTCCTTCTGCCAGTTGGTGGCGCTATAACTTTGACTCACAATAGTCACATCCATGCGATCGGCCTCTTACAGCGAACACACCGCTGAAGTTTCATCGAGATCAATTAATGTATGCAGAAGTTATAACACTCTGACTGTTTCTCGTTTCTCGCCATCATTTCGTTTCCTCGCCACGGCCAAACCGTTAGAGATATCAAAAATCTGCCGGCAATTTTTCATGCTCAATGTCTTGACATCATGCTGACCGAGTTTGGTGGCGATTGGTGGAATTCTCTGGGAGGAGTATTCCAAATTCCATTGCGTGCGTTTTTCAAACAACCCTAAATAGACGGTTTCCTGTTGGTCTGGGGTAAAAAGTAGAAGTATGAAGGATATATGAAACGATGAGATCTATATGTGTACCCAGTTTCATATTATTACATGCAAGCGTGTTTGAGTTATAGACCAAGTTTTCGGACCCTGTTCCAGGGGGCGCTGTCGAGCCCCCCTGCCACGCCCGGGTACCAGCTTCAGCCCGGCCCTAATGACCGCAGGTTCTGACCCGTGTGCAAAGTTTCAAGAGTTTTTGAGCATGTTAAGAGCCCCAAAAGTGCCCCGTAAGTCGTAAAAAAAAAAATAATAATAATAATAATAATAATAATAATAATCCTAACGAAAACAATAGGGTCCTACGCACTTTGTGCT